>NC_041399.2:193509742-193809742 GCF_900747795.2 Erpetoichthys calabaricus
GCAGACAGTATAGCCCTAGATACTTCACAATTCATCCCATTACTTCTGCCAGCAATGATATCATCAGTAAACACCAGTGACCAACTTCCATTGGCAGCCATGCATGCTCATTCCATAACACTGCCTCCACCATGTTGCATGTGATTGGATCATGAGCCATTTCTTCTCTTCTCCATACTCTTGTCTTTCTGGTACCTGTTGTTCTGAGTTTCTTTTGTCTATTGAAAATTATTCCAAAACAGGCTTTTAAAAAATGTTTTCTGGCAAAGTCTAATCTGTCCTTCATATGCTTGACATTTACCAGTGGTTTGCCCCTTGTGGTAAACCCTCTGTGTTTATGTTCATGAAGTGTTCTCATGATTGTAGATTTTGCTACCATCGAAGAGTGGTGTTGGTTTGGTTAAATGTTGTGAAGAGTTCCTTCCTCAACAAGGACAGAATTCTGCAATCACCCAGCACAGTTGTCTTCTGTGGTTCTCCTGACTTTCTGGTGGTGCTCATTTCACTAGTGTGTTCCTTCTCTTTAAAAATATACTAGATAGTTGATTTGACCACTCCTGTTCTTTCTGCTTGATCTTGCTTTGTTTTTACTTGCATGGACAGCTCTTTGGACCTCATATTCAGAGTTCATGGTGACAGTTTCCAAATGCATATTCCACAATTTGAATCAACTGTAGACTGCCTACCTGCTTAATAGTTAATCAAATAATAAGGGGACTGCTTCCAACTGGTTATGGAAAAGCTTGTCAGTCAAATGTTCAAATACTTTTGAGCCAAGGGAAATTGGGGGCTATGCAGAAAAATAGCTGTCATTCCTAAACAGCTTATACAATATTTTTGATAAACCCCTTAAATTAAAGCTGAAAGTCTACACTTCAATCACATAATGATTAAGTTATTTCAAATCCTTTGTGGTGGCGTACAGAGCTAAAATTATGAAAATTGTGTCGCTGTCCAAATACTTATGTTCCTAACTGCAGGTACCATCCATCACAATAGGTACAGAGAAGAAATATATTTGTATCCCAGAAAAACTGAATTTTTTAGGTATGTGTCAGATGAAGTTATGTATAAAATGTTATTAGTTTCCTGTCAGAAAATATTCTGACTCAATCAATGAAAGCATACCATTAAGGTGTGCAGATGAGGCGGTTTAATAAAGAAAACAACCTTTAATTTCAAAAATGTATAAAGGTGGGAAATATATTCAATGTAAAGTAAATTGTGGTCACTAAAAATGTTTAAGCCTTTCAACTTTATATCTCCATAGTTAACAAATACTAGATGAAGGCTACACAACTGAAGCTATGTGTCTCTTACCTTCTTTTCTTTTAAACGTGTCAATAACTTTTACTTTTTTCCTTTGCATATACACACTGACACAACCATTCACTGGCTCCACATATGTTATATGGTCAAAAGTATGGGGAAACCCCTCCAAATCATTGAGTTCAGGTGTTTCAGCCACAACAATTGCTAAAAGGTGCATAAAATTAAGCACATTAGCCATGCAATCTGCATTGACCAACATCGGCAGTAGAATGGGTCGTACTGTAGAGGTCAACAACTTTAAGCCTTGTATACATGGGGCTTTCCAGAAACACTATTACATACCTCGGGTCTTTAGAGAACCAGAATTTAGTTATACTTGAATCAAGGTACAAATAACCATAACTGTCCAAACATTTATTGCAGACCTCATCCCCCAAAACTTTACTTCTTTTTAAACTAATTTTTAATACTTAATTAATTAAAAATTTTGATATATCTATATAATTACACAATCATAGTCTGCTGCTGAGCGTAATAATCCCACACCACAGTTACATTTTTTTGATAATTGCAATGTGACTGCTGGCACATTCTGCAGCGATCAGCTGTTTTGCAGTACAGTCATACTGCACATATGTGGCACCTTCTGTCCACTGTTGCTTCTGTAAAAATCTGTTTCAAGTGAAGTGAAGTGCATCATCTGTACAGCAGGTGCCTGCTTCCTCCTTTCTCTGATCTTGGTTCTTCTACAATTCTCTGCCCAGAACCTTTAAAATTTGATGGCATCAGAGGTGTCACTCTATACTGCATTACTCTGTTGCTCAATGTTTGTCTCCCAACTGCATGCTTCTCAGTTTCTCTCCATTAGACTCTGGAGCATTGGAGACATGTTCAATGGAGTGATGAATCATGTTTTACTATCTGGCAGTCAGATGGAGGAATCTAAGTTTTGGCTCAATAATGCGTTTTTAACTGAATGGGTACAAATTCCCACAGACTCTGGAATCTTGTGGAAAGCCTTCCCAGAAAAATGTAGGCTGTTATAGGAGCGAAGATGGGGCCAGCTCTGTATTAATGCCCTTGATTTTGGAATAGGATGTCCAACAAATCAAATCAAATCAAATCAAATAGCCTTTTATTGTCAATTCACTATATGTGCAGAACATACAGGAGAATCAAAAATACTGTTTCTCTCTCAACCTTGTAGTACAATAAAATATTAAAAAAGTATAAAAGTATAACATATAAGATAAATAACATTAGAACTTGTAAAGTAGACCTGTATACAATGTGCAATAGTCATTAGTCCAAAAGCCAATTACAGTAAAAAAACGAGAAGGTGCATTATAGAGTAGCTTATGAGATGTACAAAAAGACAAACAGTTAGCAGCAGATGTAATATTGAGTCCTTATACTATAATACCAGCTGAGGTAGGGTACTTGGTAGATAGTGACTCTTGTTACGGTCCAGGGGCAGGGGGCAAGGGGGGAAGGTAGTGGACAGAGTTCAGCATCCTGACAGCTTGGTGGATGAAGCTGTTAGATAACTTAGATGGATGTGATGGTCAGGTGTCTGCAAACCTTTGACCATATAGTGTACAGTATGTTATGTTTGCGATAATAATGTAAACATTCCAAATTAACCCAATGTACTGTATACCAATTGTGATTTTATATATATTCAGAATACACTTGAAATACAGAATACTGTATCAGATTTGCCAACCAGGTACTTTAAATCTCTATTATTCAATTAAATGACAGTCACATCTGTTGATTTCTACCCTTCATCTAATATTGTGATGATATGCTCAGTAAAATCATGGATGGAGAGTCTGAGTTTCAGAAAAAAAACTTGTTTACACCTGCATATAATCTCATCCTAAGCTAATTATAAATGATGCTTCATACAATTTTTATATGGCTCTACCGAAAATAAATATCAGAAGTCAATTAGCATCTTATTTGACCAATGGAGTATTATATATTATCATATACTTTCTGTCTGGAACATTTTCCATTCTTATTTTATGTCAGCCTACACCCAAGGTTGTTTTCCAAAACTCATCCGAATTCTACATTGATCATTTTCCTGAAATGGCAACTTGCATCCTGCACATTACTTGCTTTCACTTTGTTTATTTGCAAAGGGCAGCCTTATGGTAAAGCACAGGGGTGATGTTCCATATGAAAGTTAAATAAACACAGAAGCTAACAAAAGAAACATTTCTGCCTTTGATAGTTTTAACTGCCGAGACTGATGCACTCCTTTAATTCTCTGAGTCACTTGTTTACCCAAAATATTAGAGAGATGACTGTATCACTGAGAATATATTTGACTGAGCTGTCTAAAGGAACCTGGAGGTCAGTTGGTGTAGACATCAGTTCTGGCTGAGAGGAATTCAGTCACCCAGAGTTTAGTGGGCAGTTAGTAATTATTTATAGCAGATTGTTGAAGACCAAGGGACACTGTTATAAATAACTCTGTAAGTCTTTGGAGAAGGAGAAAAGCCAACAGGCTGAATGAAGTGAGCGACGGGGACACAACAATGCTTCCATTGGGCTGCCAGTCTTCCACAACAGCAAATCGCAAGTGTCAACACAAAAAAAATGTTGGACCTATCTGTTTTGGTATGGTATTGCATTTTCAGAATTTTTCTTTCTCCTCTCTTCTAATTATATAATTTAATGCTAGCATCATATGCCATAGTCATTAAAAGCTACAATCAATGTAATGTTTTCCATTCTTCATCACTCTTAAATTATACACATATGAGAAAAGCTTTTTTAGTACATAAAATATCTTTTCTATTTTAAATTTCAAAGTGCAAACTTTGAAATACAAGGCTAAATACAAAATAAACATTGAGCTTCAAGTTTACATTTATTGCCAGATGTACACTGTAGCATAATAAAAACAACAGAAAATGAATACAACACAGACAACGTATACAAGAACATCCTTAAGTATGAGTGATCGTAAAATAGTTTTATGACCTGAGGATAAAAATTGTTCCTGATATGATATGATTAGCCTCCTATATTGGATTTTTACCTGCCTTGCGCCTTAAGCTGTCAAAATGCACTCTGACTCTCTGTAGCCTTATCATATGATACTTTCTTCCTATCAAAAGACTGTTTCCTGCTTTACACCCAAAGTTGCCTGGATGTGGCCTGGTTATATACCACTTTGAACCTGACTGGGTGTAAACTGTTAAAAGATATGATACTGTATGATATGGTTGAGCAGTCATTGGTGCTGTTGCCTCTCTGATTCAGGAATCTGGGTTAGAATCTCACTCTAGTCACGATCTTTGTGGAGTTTGCAGGTTCTCTCTGTTTTTCTGGGAGCTGTGATTGCCCCGTACATTCCAAATGACACTAGATTAACCCATTATGAGTAAGTGGGCTGTGAGTATGCTAGTGTGGCCTGCAATGGACTGTGGTTCATGCAGGAATAAAAAAACAAAAAAAAAAACAAAACAGACTTTTCGTGTTATTTTCAAAGTATTTTTTAAACTTGTTACAAAATACTGATTGATATGATTTGCCTTATGTGGCATCCTGGCTAAGAATGATTTGGCCCCAGTGCAAAGCACTATATCAGAACTAGATACAGTAGATAGATAGATAGATAGATAGATAGATAGATAGATAGATAGATAGATAGATAGATAGATAGATAGATAGATAGATAGATAGATATCATCCACAGTCCAAAGACATACAAATTAGGTCGATTGGGCATGCTAAATTGGCCTATGCTTGCTTGTATCGGCTGCAGCCTCCCGAGAGTGAGCAGACTTAGAAAATGGTATAGTAAAAATATTAATTATATTATGACAAACAACAAACCCCCTCTCAAATATACAGTACACCAGAATGAGTAAAAAGAACAAAAATTAAAAATAAGAAAAGTTTTTACTTGGCCACAAACAAAAAGGGCAGTCAGAATCGGAGAGAGGCATTAAAAAGACGTATTGGCATTGGTATGAAGGAGCCCCTATCACATTTCCTGGCACAATTCTGCTGAGTAAATTGTTGGCTGAAAGTTCTCAGTGTTAGTGTGTCATTAAGAGGATGTGTAGCATTGTTAATAATGGTACTCAGTTTTGTCTTAATTCTCTCCTATGCTGCTGCCTCCAGGGAATCGAGAGTGTGTCCCATAACTGAGCCTGCCTTTATAATTAGCTTTTTAATTCAGTGGGTCTCTCTTAAAATTCATAGCCAGAAATCGAAGATCTAAAATTAGAAGAAAACCACGGTGGCGCAGTGGTAGCGCTGCTGCCTCACAGTTAGGAGACCCGGGTTCGCTTCCTGGGTCCTCCCTGCGTGGAGTTTGCATGTTCTCCCCGTGTCTGCGTGGGTTTCCTCCCACAGTCCAAAGACATGCAGGTTAGGTGCATTGGCAATTCTAAATTGTCCCTGGGGTGTGTGTGCGTGTGTGTGTGTGTGTGCCCTGCGGTGGGCTGGCACCCTGCCCAGGGTTTGTTTCCTGCCTTCTGCCCTGTGTTGGCTGGGATTGGCTCCAGCAGACCCCCGTGACCCTGTAGTTAGGATATAGCAGGTTGGATAATGGATGGATGGATAGTTGTCTCCAGTCAGCGATGGCCAATACAATCCTCCTTTCAAGGTTTTAAAATGGCTAATCAGCTTGGTTTTTCAGGAACTGGCCATTAGGATGAAATCTGCCAGCTACAATTGAAGGATTTTGTACATCCAAAGTTAAAGCAGGTCATTTGCATGTTGTGTAATGTTTTTATAAGGACACACCTGGAATACTGTGTAAGGGGCTGACCTCAGTATTAGGAGAAGGGCATAATGACACTTGGGAAGAGAAGATACACACATTTCAGCACTATGAGTATGGGGTATGAAGAAAGATTGAAGCAGCAGGATATTGAACCAAATAATAGAAGATTTAAAGTTGGAATTAATGTTGGTGATGCAAGCTGTTACTCCAAAGTCAGTTCGTTGGTAAGAACACCAAAGGCTTAGATGAACATTATAGTGATGAAGAGAAAACAAAACATGCAGTGTTGTACAAGTTACCTAGCAGAGTGGGTGAAAACCGTGGAGTCAGGAGTGTGTGTGTGTGTGACTTTCTGTGTTTGCTTTTGTTGTAATGTGTAATTGACTTTTTATTTCCATTGTTTATCACTTTCATCATTATTGGAAAATCATTATCAGGAATATATTAGTATTTAATTTTTAATATTTCTGTTTAGTTCAGATATATAATTAAATTTATTTGTTGTTGCTTCATTTTTAGCATTATCCCCCTATTATTATTATTATTATTTAACGGGTTCTGCCATTTTGTCACCACAGGCTGCTTTTATTTACAGCCATTTACACAATTATACTTAAAAAAAGGAAATTTATTCAATAAAGTGTCTGAGCATTGACAAATCAAAGAAGGGACATTATAAGAGACTTAGCACTCAAATAACAAACAAACAAACAAAAAGAAACAGAAATAATGAAAGAATTACTGGCTTTAATGTTTTACAGATGTGATCTGGCTTTGTCCTAAAAACACTCACTGTTACAAAAATATTTAATAACACAATTCTATTACAAGTTGGTAAAAAATAATTTTAAAATTGTATTACCGGTATTAAAATATATTTTTGTATGTGTCAAAATATAGTAACGCTATAGTAATGATTTGAAGAACTGACTTTACTAATTTCCCCGGACATCTCTTGAGCTTATTAATTAAAGAAAGACCTAAAATGCTCCTATGGGTCATTTTGTCCCAATTTAATGTTGAGTTTTAATGACCATATAAGCCTATAATCCTATTTGGAAAGAATGGGAAAGGGAAGTGCCAGAGAAATATCAAGTCTTGATAGGCTGGATGGCTTCTTTCTATTTAAGTTGTTTTCCTGTGTTGTGTTTCAGAGCCAGAAGACGCCACTTCATCGGCATCATCACCCAAAGTCACCTCAGGTATCAGTGTGCTGATTTCTTGTTGATTTGTATTCAGAATGTATTTGCTGAATTTAAAAAGTACAGAGAAATACACAGTACTGTGCAAAAGTTTTAGGCAGGTGTGAAAAATGCTGTAAACAAAGAATGCTTTTAAGAATGGAAGTGTTAATCATTTATTTTCATCAATCAACAAAGTGCAGTGAATGAACAAAAGAGAAATCTAAATCAAATCAATATTTGGAGTGACCACCCTTTGCCTTCAAAGCAGCATCAATTCTTCTAGGTATACTTGCACACAGTTTTTGAAGGAACTCAGCTGGTAGGTTGTTCCAAATATCTTGGAGAACGAACCACAGATCTTCTGTGGATGCAGGCTTCCTCACATCCTTCTGTCTCTTCATGTAATCCCATACACACTCGATGATGTTGAGATCAGGGCTCTGTGGGGGCCATACCATCACTTCCAGGACTTCTTGTTCTTCTTTACGCTGATGATAGTTCTTAATGACTTTGGCTGTATGTTTGGGGTCGTTGTCCTGCTGCAGAATAAATTTGGGGCCAATCATACGCCTCCCTGATGATACTGCATGATGGATAAGTATCTGCCTGTATTTCTCAGCATTGAAAACACAATTAATCCTGACCAAATCTCCAAATCCATTTGCAGAAATGCAGCCCAAAACGTTCAAGGAACCTCCACCATGCTTCACTGTTGCCTGCTGACACTCATTATTGTACCGCTCTCCAGCCCTTCAACGAACAAACTGCCTTCTGCTACAGCCAAATATTTCAATTTTGACTCATCAGTCCAGAGCACCTGCTGCCATTTTTCTGCAACCCAGTTCCTATGTTTTCGTGTATACTTGAGTCGCTTGGCCTTGTTTCCACGTCGGAGGTATGGCTTTTTGGCTGCAACTCTTCCATGAAGACCACTTCTGGGCAGACTTCTCCGGACAGTAGATGGGTGTACCTGGGTCCCACTGGTTTCTGGCAGTTCTGAGCTGATGGCACTGCTGGACATCTTCCGATTTCGAAGGGTAATAAGCTTGATGTGTCTTTCATCTGCTGCACTAAGTTTCCTTGGCTGACCACTGCGTCTACGATCCTCAAAGTTGCCCGTTTCTTTGTACTGCTTCAAAAGAGCTTGAACAGCACATCTTGAAACCCCAGTCTGCTTTGAAATCTTTGTCTGGGAGAGACCTTGCTGATGCAGTATAACTACCTTGTGTCTTGTTGCTGTGCTCAATCTGGCCATGACATGACACTGTCTTCCACAACCTCACCTTGGTAGCAGAGTTTGGCTGTTCCTCACCCAGTTTTAATCCTCCTACACAGCTGTTTCTGTTTCAGTTAATGACTGTGTTTCAACCTACGTGTGACATTGATGATCATTAGCACCTGTTTGGTAGAATTGGTTGATCAAACACCTGACTAGAATCCTACAAAATCCCTGACTTTGTGCAAGTGTACCTATAAGAATTGATGCTGGTTTGAAGGCAAAAGGTAGTAACACCAAATATTGATTTGATTTAGATTTTTCTTTTGTTCGCTCACTTTGCATTTTGTAAATTGATAACAATAAACAATCATTATTTATATTTCAGAAAGCATTCTTTGTTTACAGCATTTTTTCACACCTGCCTAAAACTTTTGCACAGTACTGTATATAATAATATACTGTAATATATATATTATAATTATAATAAATATATAATATATTCATATATTAATATATTTATACAGTGGCCTCCACTATTATTGGCACCCCTTGTAAAAAATTAGTAAGAAGGGTTGGAAAAATATCAGTTTGCTGAAGAATTGCCATCTAGCACTGAAAAAATGAGAAACATCTGACTTTTAATTGAAACATGTTCATTCAAAGAAAAACAAAGCCCTCATCAAGAAATAAATATTTTTAACAAAAACACATGTGCCACAATTTTTGGCACCCTTGGAAATTAATGCGAATTCTGAAATCTGAATTTTCATGAGAAATATCTTTAAAGAATAAGTGTGTCAACTTTCAACACAATTGGACTATTGGGAGCGGACAGACAGACAGAAATATCAACTGCAGTAGTACTTTTCACATTATATGCAAACATGCCTAAAAAGAAAGACTTCCTACCGCATTTTTACTGCAACAGTTGAGGTATAGTATAATAGCAACAATTATTTACTATACTGGCCTCCTTCACACAAATGCACTCCAGCTGAAGTGCCCAAAAGACTTCCATTATAGGAACACTGAAGGCCAAGCAGAATACTTTACATGTTTATCATCACTTTTTGTGAGAATTCAATCTTAGGGAACCTACAGAAAAGATTACCACAAAGT
Source organism: Erpetoichthys calabaricus (assembly GCF_900747795.2). Taxonomy (NCBI): domain Eukaryota; kingdom Metazoa; phylum Chordata; class Cladistia; order Polypteriformes; family Polypteridae; genus Erpetoichthys; species Erpetoichthys calabaricus. The sequence goes on from NC_041399.2 coordinate 193,519,290, forward strand.
GGAGATTTATAGAACCAGCAAAGTTCTCACCACATTAATTAAAAGCCCTTAAACAGTTAATTTAGGGTGTACTCACACTGGCAATTTGTTCCGTGCCCGAGCGCGTTTGTCCGCATGTAACCTCGAAAAGTCTAGTTTGTTTGACTAGTGTGATCACACTGTGCCAGGCCAACCGTACCAAGCCTTAGCCTGCTTGGAAGAGGTGGGCCTGAACATGGTTCAGTAGCATTTAGGAACAGTGTGATCACTAAATGTGCCCGAGCACGGAAAACATACATGACATCAATGATGTGATAAGTCAGATAGTGCAATTCTTATTTCATTAAATACCATTTGAGTTAAAAACAGGTTTTTATTCCTTCCTTTCAAAAACAAGACTTCACAGCTAAAAGGCAGCAACAACAGCTACCATACAACCTTATTATTAAATTCGGAACCACTAACTTATTTATGAGAAAGAACATTGTGCCAACACTTAACTTGCAAGGACATATTTCAGCCACTGAAGAATGAATCTTATAAAGCAGAGTATGCAATGAGAATGTAGATAAATAGTTTTCGATATAGAAGAACCTATACATGTATAAATAGGTTTTTACAGTATCAACACAAATACCTAGTACACATTACTGTACCTGGCCAATAAAGTGAATTCTGATTCTTATTCTATAGTACATAGTTTACATTTAGACAAACAGGTTTCTCTATGGAGTGCTTATCTTAGGTTTTCTGTTTGTAAATAATATAAAATGCTATGGAGTGTTGACTGGATGTATTATGATAAATTCTCATCTTATAAAAGCGAACCTCCTCTTTGACATCTTACAGATTGTGTGAATTCTATGTAGCATGCTGTATTATCTGTAATATATAGTACTATATGTACTGACCCATAATTTCAATAGAAGGAAATTAAAAAAAAAAGGATGGAATTTTAAAACTTTAATATATTATTATACAGGAGTACAAAGAACCCCTAACCCCAAAAATTCTCTGTTCATTAATGAGTCTGTATTAACATGTGGCTGTCTACAGTTTGAATCTCCTCCATCTTTATCAGATTTGAGTGTAGGAGTTGTTTGTGGAATGGCTTTTGTGGGAATTAAATGGTTGACAGTTAAAGCAAACTGGAGAGCTGACTAATACGCAAACAGGTGTGTTACTTTAGTTCAGCTAATCCTAACATTAAGAGATTACAGAATCACTTCTTTCCTCTACTGCTCTTTCAGGTTTTAGCTTTAATCGTACATTCTTTTAGAAAAGGGTTGTTTCTATTAATGTTTTGGCTTGAATTGCATTGCTGTGTCATCTCACCCATGACACAGGCATGTCCAAAAAACTGACGTTACAAAAGGCTTTTTTTCCTTAATGTTTTTGCATATTACAAGGTAAAGTTGTCAATCTGATGGAGGAGATAATATTTCGAACAGCACAGGGCTTGTCTAGCTTCTGATAGTTGTTGATACACCATAGCCAGTTTGCATCACCACAATTAATGCATCCTAAAGTAATTAAAATGCATTTATTACTTTGCAACGTTTCATAGGCCAAGGTGGCAGAGGACAGGGATGCAATCATATTAAGGCCCAAAAAGGAAAAACAATGAGACCACTTACTTCAGTTGTCCTGCCTGGTTAGAGAGGAAGGTGTTGCCAGGGAGCAGCATATTTTACTGGTGTGCTATTGTAAGTGTCCTGGAAAGGCAGTAGGCAGGGGAACTAGCATGTCAAAGAGAGAGAAAAGCATCCTGGCAGTAATACCTGACATTCTCCTCCAGAGAGAAATCTATGGAACCATGGTGTCCCTCAGATAGTGCTGAAAGTTGGGGTCCTGTCTTGGAAGCCTAAGGCAGTGTTTCTCAACAATTGGTGATGCTAAATTGGTCCTAGTGTGTGTTAGGTGTGTGGGGGATTTTGCTCTGCAATGAATTTACATGCTACGCTACCTAGGATAGGCTCCAGCACCCCTGTGACCCTAGTCTGGATTAAGCAGGTTAGGAAATGACACGATATGTTAATAGTAATTGCCCACAAGTTTATAGTCAGATTTGTGTCTTAAGGTGCCGTCCATTAGAACAACCTGACTAAGCACCACTGATCAAGAAACAGGACACTGGACTGGGCAGTGCTGTGAATGCATCTCTTGAAGTGGATCATAGTAGACCCCTGTTAAAACCTGGTCTTGAAGGTGTCGTTGTGATTTTTTAAAATAATGTTTGTTTCTTTAAGATACTTAGTTTTGGGTAATGCACATTTTTAACATAACCTGAAGAACTGTGTTAATGACTAGACTTTAGGATGAAATTTCAGAAACAGAACTTATTAAACTTCGCTTGAGAAGATATTTTTAAGGGTCTTTAAAAAGTCAAGTCATAGTCAAGTATAGTTTTGTTTTTATGTAATGTTTAAATGTACTTTTAAATGTATTCTACTATTTATGGGATACCCATTGTCTTTTGTTTTCTGAGTTAATGCAGTGTCATTTTATGTCTTTAAGATAAATTAAATTGTTTAATACATGGTTACATCTAATTTTTGCTCTTCTTTTTGAAAATTTTGTATAGTGTTTTATTTGGAAGGATTTGTTTTTACAGTGCTCCTGCTCAAATCACGATTTATATATGGTCTTCTTATGGATGAGTTATTGCTGTGCTTTGGCCCAGTGCAAGATTCTTTATTTGTCACATGCATAGTTATACAGGACAACACGCAGTGCAACAGTGCAAAGTTAGAAGAATCAGTGAGATTAACAAAAAAGTCCTAGATTGAAAAATAATAGTATAATAGAACATAATACATAAGTAAAATTAAGTGAATAAAGTAGAATTAAGTGTTAAGGTGCAATAGTGCAGTGATTATTGTGCAAAACCAAAGTTAGACAGGTGCATAGTTAAATGACAGACCAATTCCAAAACAAAGTAAGGGTAGACGGCATAGTACAACTTACAGTCCAGTCTGAGTATGTGGAGGGTCATAGATGAGATGGCATGTTCTGATTTAACAGTCTTATGGCTTGAGGATAGAAACTCGAGTCTCTCTGTCCTGGCCAGGGTGCTACAAAACCTTTTGCTTGATTTTAACAGATGAAACTATTCCAGCTATTGCTGGAATGAGAGGAGTCTTTGATAATCCTGAGAGCTCTGGTCCTGCATTTTCTGGTGTAAATGTTCTGTGTAGATTGTAGAGCTGACCTGCAGCAGCGTTCTGTTGCATTGACCACTCTCTGTAGGGCTTTACGGTTCTGAACACAGCAGATTCCAAACCAAGATGTAATGTTCTGTGTCAGGATACTTTCCACAGTGCCAGAGTGGAAAGTCTTTAGAATCCCTGAAGAGACCCCAAACTTCCAAAGCTGTCTGAGATGGTAGAGTCTCCGCTTTGCCCTTTTGGTCTGAACTTGGATGTGTTCAGACCATGTTAGGTCCTCAGAGATGTGAATCCCCAGGTATTTAAAACTGTTCACCCTTTCCACTGGAGTCCTGTTAAAGATGAGGGGCTTATAGTCCTGCTGCTGTCTTCTGCTGAAGTCCACCAACAGTTCCTTGGTATTGCTGACGTTGAGCTGGAGGCAGTTTTCCTGACACAACAATGTCAGGTTCGCAACTTCATCCATGTAGGCCGTCTCATCGTTGTTTGCGATGAAGCCCTGTACCACCGTGTCATCTGAAAACTTCACGATAGTGAAGGAATACAGGCCGTGCAGTCATGGGTGTAGAGGGAGTACAGCAGGGGGCTAAGAACATACCCTTGTGGAGCTCCTGTGTTGATGGTGATGGTGTTGGAAACACAGTTACCAACCCTCACTGCCTGTGAGGAAGTCCAGCACCCACGTACACAAGCAGTTGTTGAGTCCTAAGTCCCTCAGTTTCACAAACAGCCTACAGGGTATTATTGTATTAAATGCTGAACTATAGTCAATGAACAACAATCTCACATAGTTCCCCTGTTTCCTGTCCACATGGCTGAGGATGGTGTGCAGTACGTGGGAAATGGCATCCTCTGTCGATCTGTTAGCACGGTAGGCGAACTGGAGTGGGTCAACGGTGCTTGGGATGGAGGATGAGATGATGTCTTTCAGTAGCCTCTCGAACACCTTCATGACTACTAATGTCAGTGCAACAGGTCGGTAATCATTCAGCCATGTGGGCTTATTGTTCTTTTGAACAGGAACAATTGTGGGTGCATCAACATAGTCTTCAGTAGGTTCAAGTCTGATTATGCTGTGGCCCAGTTCTGGCCCATACCATACATGAGATATGGTTTAATAAGGTTTGATTTGTCGCTGTGTCTTCCGGAAGCCAGATATGGATGAGTTCATCACTGTCATTCCAGGTCTGAATGTGGGCCAAATGAAAGTGATAAGAATAGGCCAGCACTGGGGCATTACTCATTTGCTGTCTGGATAGGGGGGGCACTGGACACTCTAGATAGGTCATCAGATCAAGATTAAAAAAAAAACCCCACAGATTTCAGTTCTGCACCCAGTAAAAGGGAAATGTTTTTTTCTGCACACTATGGAACTGAAGCAACTGACTTAAATTGTGCTTAGAACAGAGAGATGACAATCTGTTATACACCGCACAATTCATTAAGAAAGCCAACAAATCATGGACAAGTTCCTCAAATGCACCATAGCATCACCTACTCCAAAATCTTCCCAATTGTTATTAAATTCACATGATTAATTCCATAAACCTGAAGCAGACATTTTAAAAGAACATACAACCCAGGTTTTCTGATGTATAGATAGATAGATAGATAGATAGATAGATAGATAGATAGATAGATAGATAGATAGATAGATAGATAGATAGATAGATAGATAGATAGATAGATAGATAGATAGATAGATAGATAGATAGATAGATAGATAGATACTTTATTAATCCCAATGGGAAATTCACAAAGTATAGATTTACTTTTACCATGAAGTGAGGCAAGCAATGGCTGTTGTGTGTTATCTGTAGTGTGGTACTACCAAATGAAAGCAGGAAGCCTTCTGCAATAAAAGCATTTGGAAAGAAAGCACACTACTCACAGAACAAAGACATTCAACATTTTTAAATGAAAATCTTAAGGTTTCACAAGAAACATTCTAGAGTTTTTGTACAACAAGCCAGCAGGCACTCGAGGCTTCGTCTCTTGGCAAATCATACTATCAAATGAGAGTAAGCTCACACAATTGCATAACAGCTTGTCTGGCCTTGTGTAAAAGACATATCCACCAAATTTCAGATGCCTGCAAACTAAAACATACTCTCTGTACTCTCTTCACTTACTCCAAATTTCAATATACTTGTGAAAATCAGACAAGCCCAGGTTACCAATTAAAAAGTCAAAAAGAATAAAGGATCATCACTGAACAAAGATTGATAAAACTGGGTCCCAAGGCCAAAAGGGATGAGAACCACTCACTTAAAGCAATGTCCAGAGATGCAGGAATAACAGAAGCCACTAGGAGGAGGAGTTCAGGTGTCCATTGAACAAATGGAAGACCACCCCGATTCCAGAAATGGTGCTCCTAGAAGGGAGTTTGAAGCCATCTCTGTGCCTTAAGACGTTTGTGTGTGGATGTTGGTGGAGAGAAAGAACAAGAATACAGCTGATGGGAGGAAAAGAGACAAATAAATGATAAGATACTTTTTGCAGTACAAATGGGCTGGGTACCCCACATGTTAAACAGGGGTTTCAAACATATTAATGATTGTCCAGAGTGGATGTATATTTTTTTTCCCTTCTGTTTCTTTTGTCTTTTGTTGGGATATGGAGAATAAAATAGGAGGAGAGAACAGAGAACAAGCAAAGTCCACACTAGACTGACACATAGGATATTGGATTTATGCTAAAATAACACTAACCAGTATGCTGCAGTATGCTTGCATTTGAATCAATTTAATTATCTTCCTTTTCTGGTAATTAGACCTCCATTCAGCATTTTTAAGCACTTGATAAATTTTGAGGGTGTTGTATAATTTTTTTTTTTTAGGAGAACCCACCATTATAGATGAAGAGACCATTGGGGTGATTGTGGCTTCTGCTTGCGTCTTTCTCATTCTTGGAATCTGCTTGTGTATTGCATTCTATGCTTTTATCTGTAAAAGACGAAAAGAAAAAAAATCAAAAGGTAAGATTTAGTTAAAACTGTTGCAAATAAACTATAAATAGAGTAAAATATTTTGTAAAAAAAATACAGCATAGAAAAGGCATGGTGGTACACTTGTTATCTCTGCTGTCACTTTAATCCAAAATCCAGTTTTTATCTCTACAGTATTTTTCATGTTAACTTCATGTCTGCATAGGCTTTCCTCTCACTTCCTGAAAGATGTGGTGGTTACGTTAATCAGTGATTCCACACTGCCTTTGTCTGGGTTAGTGTGCATGTGTGGATCTTGTGATGGACTGGAGCTTTAGGCACAGCTGTTTCCTGCCTTGTGCTTGATACTGTCACAACAGACTCCAGCATGCTTTGCCAAGCTGTGGACCTGAACTGGATTATATGGATTTGTGAAAGTATGTCTAGTGCCTATAAAAAGGTATTCACCCCCTTGGAAGTTTTCACAATATTGAATCACATTGGATTTGTTTTGGATTATTTGACACACATCAACAGAAAAAGACTCTTTAATGTCAAAGTAAACACAGATAATTAAAAAGGTGTCTAAATTAATTACAAAACATAAAACACAAAATAACTGATCTGTCATTTTTTCTTATTCTTCTTTGTAAAACTGCTCAAGCTCAGGTTGCATAGGGATCAAAGTCCAGCCATACATTCAAAATTTGTTTGAGATCTGAACACTGACATGGTCACTCTAGGACAGGGGTGTCGAACTCCAGGCCTGGAGGGCCGCAGTGGCTGCATGTTTTCATTCTAATCCTTTTCCTAATCACTGACCAGTTTTCATTGCTAATTAACTCATTTTCCCTTCATTTTAATAGCCCCATTTTTATGGATTCAGTCCTCTGAATTTATTCCTTTCTTCATTAAATGAGAGCCAAACAGAAATGAGATGTGAAACAAGCCGACAGATGACCAGCTAAATTGGGATTTCAAACTCGAACCAATTTTCACTCCAACCAGTCTCTTAATGAAAAGCTGATTCTTGCTGTTAATTAAACTAGTTATTTAATTCTACAGTTTGTTGCTGCTCTCATTCTGCCACGGCAGACATTTCTAAAACTGTTGATTTTCTGTTTTTTCTAAGAACATCGTCAAAATGTTTTGGTGACCTGAGAGATCAACCTTACTAAGACCGTCACTTTTTGTTATTTTCAGATATTATGTGCTGGGCACAGGTGAGCCGGTCATGTGGTGACTTGTATTGTGTCTCATTATTGTTTAGCTGCTAATTAAGGAAAAAGAGACAAGTAAGGGGTCTGAGTCAAGTTAATTAAAACTAAGGCAAAAGAAGTTAATTAGCAGCAAAAACATGTCACAAATGAAGAAGGACAGAATGAAAACCTGCAGCCACTGTGGCCCTCCAGGACCGGAGTTCAACACCTGTGCTCTAGGACATGAACATTATTATTTTTAAGTCACTTTATGGCTTTATGGTTGGGGTCATTATCTTGCTGGAAAACCATCTTTTCCCTAGGTGCAGGTTTCTTGCAGACTGCATCTGATTTTCCTCCAGGATTTCCCCATATTTTGCTGGATTGATTTTACACTTGCATGCTTTTCAGGGCCTGTTGCTGAGAAACACCCCAGAGCATAAAGCTGCCACCAATATTCTTCATGGTGTATTTTAGATAATGTGCAGTGGTTAAGGTCAGGTCAGGTTGGGGAGCATGTACTGGTACAGCGTGTTTCAGTATCCACCACACAATAAAACAGCTTAAGATCCTGGATGGCAACGCAGACAGACATGCAGTATAGTCCCATCCTCCAGAAATGACCATCTATCTCATGCAGCCAGGTATTACACGGGTGTGCCATTGGCCTGGTCCAGCCACTAGGGTCCTCAACAGTGAGGATACTGAGAGCCGGATCACCATGAGGGAATCGCACCACATGTCCATAGTGCCGTAACTGTCGTTCCCTCACAATACAGGTAATGTGTCTCATTCGGGACTCTGTGAGCAACCACTCATTCGAAATAAGGTCAAACCAGCGGTACCCAAGGATTCTCTGAAGGGACACAGTACTGAAGGAGTCCAGTATTCATCTCAGGTCATTGGATAGTGTCTGTGTCTCCCAACCATATAGCAAAACAGGAACCACTAGGACTCTAAAGACATGGACCTTCGTCCTTCTGCAAAGATATTGGGAGCGCCACACACCCCTTCCCAGTGACCTCATGACCCCCATGCTCTCCCATTCCATCTACTAACTTCATAGGATGAGTCATTAGAGACATGAACGTTGCTGCCGAGGTAAGTAAACCTCTCAATGTGGTTGACACTCTCTCTGCAAACAGACAAACTGCTGATGGCTGTGCCTAAGAGGTTATTAAAGGCCTGGATCTTAGTTTTTATCCAGGACACTCGCTCAGTCTCTCGAGAGCCCTGATAATAATAATAATAATAATAATTCATTACATTTATATAGCGCTTTTCTCAGTACTCAAAGCGCTATCCACACAGGGAGGAACCGGGAAGCGAACCCACAATCTTCTACAGTCTCCTTACTGCAAAGCAGCAGCACTACCACTGCGCCACCTCCATTGACTCTGCGAACATCACAACATCGCCAATAAAGTCAAGATCTGTGAATCTTTCTTTACCAACAGATGCCCCTGAGTCACTGGACCCCTTAACCCTGCCCAACACCCAGTCCATACAAGCATTGACGAATGTAGGAGCAAGGACACACCCATGAGGAACCCCAGAATCAACTGAGAAAAACACAGAGTTTCTGCCTCCACTCTGCACAGTAGTCACAGTACTAGTGTACAGGCCGGCCATGACATCCAGCATCCGTCCTGAGTATGACGTTAAACTGCATCCGGGCCTGCAAACGGTCCTCCAAATTGCAGGGAAAACTTGGGGGTTGGTGGAAGGATTTGCACTCCAGTCACTGTAAAAAACTTCACATAACTCCAAAAAGGCAGACAGGACTGCTTTCTTCGCTCCATGGGAGTAGCTCTGTTGCAGCCACCCACAGGAAGGCTGCTCGCATTATGAAGGAGATGGGGGAAAGCCCCCGGGAGCATCATCCCTGGAAGAGTCGAAACCACCGGAGTGCCAATGGGGCCAGGCCTATTGGGGATTGGAGCTGAGGTGTTGCCCGTTGTACAGCAGCACTTGGATCCTAATTTCAGGCAGCCCATCCAGGTAGGCATGTGGAACATCCTGTCTCTCCAGCATGATGACCTTCTTCCTCTGCTGCCAAAGGATCTTCAGAAACTCCACATTTCAGTGGCGGTGCTCTCTGAGGTACACAGACCTGGAACTGACTAGATTACTGTAGGTGGGTACACCTTTTGTTGGTCTAGTTGCTCTGATGGCGGTCATACTCAGGGAGTAGCTGTTGCTGTGGTGGATCAGCTCCTTATGATGCTGTCCAATGTCACTCCTTTCAATGAGCCTATTATGAGTCTCAGTTGTTGTCTCTGTATATGCTCCATCCGCGGTGAGTGATATCTCAGTGAGATATTCTATTTGCAGCTCGCTCAGTGGTTGATGGGTGCCCACGAGGTGACACTCCTCTGGTTTTGGGTGACTTCAAAGCAACCACTGGCACTGACAGAGCTGGCTATGAGGATTGTGTCAGTCCCCATGTTTCTGGCGACCGTGGTGAAAGTGGCTCCATGTTCCTTGACTTTGCAAAAGGTCAGAGGCAGCCGATCACTGGATCCTGGTACAAGTGCCCTGAGCCGCATCACTGGACTTGGTACTCCAGTACTGGTGGTGTGTAGAAGTATTTCACATCCTCATGGACACACGCTGGAGGCTCCTACAGAACTGTAGGGTCTACTGGGTTTGTGAATTCTGACCACAGACGACTTGTTGCTACTCTGAAGAACCAGCTTCGGTCCAGTACAGTACCATCTACTAAGAGAATTAAGCTGGACTTCTAATGAGTCTGCACACAGTTTGTGTGAGTAACTTGCAATCTTGCGTGTGACTGCCGACCCTAATGTGATATGGAAGACCTACTGTGACAAGACCCTGAAGGTTGCTGAGGGCTGTGTTGGTGTTGCCGGTGTTCCCAGAAGGAAGTATGTCATCTTACAAGGTGCCCTGGATATTATTGAGAGGAGTTGCAGTGCACAGCTTGATACCACCTCAGGTTTGTACTGAAAAAGACAACTGTGAGGCCTCGAAGGACAGATAAGGGGGCATTTGTTAAAGGAATCTGTGAGCAAGTGACACACCATCTGTGGTCTAGTGAGAGAGGAACTGAAGCATTACGCATATCTGAATCTGTTCCTCAGACAGTCGCAGTTAGGGTGGGTGATGAAACGGTTCTTATGGAAGATGCTGCAGTTGTGACCTGCTGAGCTGGCTACTTTGAGGAGATGTTTAAAGCTGATTCTCTGGCTAGGAGGTTGGACGTCCACAATTCTTGAACTTGATGCTCCAATTAGCTGCAAACCACCCAATATCACTGAGATTGCACAGGTGATGAAGGCCACAGGTATCTGTGGTATCTATGGTGAACTTCTCCAGGCTGGTGTTAAGGCTGTCCTCCTGGCATTGCAAGCAATCTTTGCTTATATTTTGGGAGACGGGCATCATCCCAACTGACTGGAAAATGGGACTTATCGCCCCTATCTGAAAAGGGAAGGGTAATCGCCTGGATTGCAGCAACTACAAGGGGATAACACTGCTCTTGGTGCCAGGTAAGGCCCTTGCTAGAGTCATCCTCAATAGGATCTGTGGTCACTTGCTCACCTACCAGTGACTGGTGTAGTCTGATTTTACACCTAAGACATCTACCATCAACTGCATCCTGGAACTGAAGATTCTTATTGAGCACAAACATGAATATCGGCAGTTTCATTGCAGCCTTTGTGAAATTTCAGAAAGCGTTTGAATCAATTTATCAAGCTGCCCTAAGGGACATCCTGAGACTTTGCAGGATCCCCCCAAAGTGGCTGGATGTTGCAGTGTTTAAACATGGTATTTAATCTGATGACCAAAGAAGCTCAATTTTATTCTCATAAGAACACAGAAACTTCTTAATGCTGACTGCAGAGTCTCCATTGTGCTTTATGACTAACTCTAGCAAAATATCATGTGCATTTTTCTCTTTGCCACTCTCCCATTACACTTTCATTTGATATGAAGTACCCAGTCAACAGTTGTCTGCACAGTCTCAACCAATAGAGCTTATAACTTTTCAGAATTCTTACAGGCAATGCCAGTTGAAGCCCATTCAGTGCCCTAGATAGGGATGATGGACATTGCCTCTTGTTGTCCATAGCAGGTAATCGGTATTATTAGACTTTGACAGCCTGTGGGCAGGAGGTCCCCTTTGGTATCCAGGGTGTACACCGCTCCAATAGAAGCATATACCATGGATTTTACAGAGTGTGTGTTACTTGCTGGGCCCTTTTACTTTCATAAACGGTACCCACTCAATATAATCAGATTTCTATGACTGGGCCGGGGGGTCAATATAGTTTAACTATGTCTGGAACACACATCCCTTAACTTTCATAAATGGCATCACAAAGATGATGGCAACCTAGTCTGTTGTCTATGTCACCTAACAGACTGACTGGCTCTGATTACAGGTCTCTTGGTGGCTTCCCTCACTTAGTCTTTGTCTAGACAGCCTGTTCTAGACAGATTTACAGCTGTGCTATACTATTTTAAATTCTTAACGATTGATTTAACTGGACACCAAAAGATATTCAATGACTTGGTTATTTTTTGCTTCCATCCTCTGACTTGTGCTTTTCAATTTCTTCTTCACTGAGTTTCCTTGGGGTGCTCTTGAGTCTTCATTGTGTAGGTTTGGCCATCATAATAACCCACAACAAGTTGGCCCTTCCACATACAGGAGCATCTATGTGCTATAATCAACTGAAAACCCTGACAGGTGACCTCCATTGAACTTTGTGATTTCTAAAAACCAATTGGTTGCACCGTGTCCTAAAGGTGGGCTGGCGCCCTGCCCAGGATTGGTTCCTGCCTTGCGCCCAGTGCTGGCTGGGATTGGCTCCAGCAGACCCCCGTGACTCTGTGTTAGGATATAGCGGGTTGGAGAATGACTGACTGACAATTGGTTGCACCAGTGATGGTTTAGCCGTGTCACGTTAAAGGGTGTAAACACTAATGAAATTAATTTGTAGAGATCTGCTTTCACTTCGACTTTAATAAGACTTTTTCTGTTGATCAGTGACAAAAAAGCCAAATTAAATCAACTGTGTTTCAATGTTGTATAATGCTGTATAATGATAAAATGCAAAGCTTCCAAGGGGTGGATACTTTTTATAGGTACTGAAAATCAGCAGCATTTATGACGTGTCTCTCTCTCTCTGTGACTTGTTTAGTTTTCTCAGTTCCTTTGATATGCGAAACGCTCTTTACATCTTGTTCAAATTGGTTTTTTTTTCGATTGATTGTATTTTCATTTTTGATTTTTTTTTGCTCTTGGATTGCTAACAAAAATATGATCACCAAAAAAGATGCACTATGTAAATACAGCCTCATATTCAGTTTTTCAAATATATTAAGCAGTGGACACAGTTATCCCAAGAGATGCAAAATATTATGCATAGTTTCAACAAAGAAATGCATACTTATTGTTCCCTTTCTAAACTGAATACTACCCTAAACTACTCAACAAGTACTGTATAATGTCACAGTACAGAATAATCTCAAACCTGTCTATCTCAAGTTAGAGTCCTATAGTGTCACAGTCTTTACCAGAAGCAGTTAGTGTAAGGCAGGAAACAACACTAACAGGATATCAGTCCATCATGTGGGTGTTATGTTACAACTACTATTATTACTAGCTGTTTCCCTGTTTAACAGTAAGCACACCTATTCTGGGCCTATGGAACTGTAGGGTGCCCAGGATGGTCAGTGCAAAAATGCATTGTTTTTGCAATGGCAAAAATCATTAACAATATTGGTAAGAGCAATGGTGACAACAATGCATAGAGCTACAGAAAGCACAAATGCATAATAACTCGAATCAAGTAGGCCATTATGTAAATGCTCATTGCCTGCAACAGAATAAAAGAGACCTCCCACCTCACCCAAATTTCAGTTATTCCACCATTCCTGACTGAATGGTCCTTTTAAAGAAATTCATGACAGACTACTTACTCACACGCAACAATATACCAAGAAACAGGGGACAGTCTTTTAATCTTGTCCAAATGGGAGTCTGCGCATCAAGTGAATTTAGCAGATAAATTAATCATTAATAACTTCACAAGCTTGGGAGTGCAAAAATGAGTGTAACAATGAGTGCCGTAAAATAGGACCTGCTATTCACAATATTAAAATGATAATTAAAATTAAATTAAATTAAAATTACAATGATAAATTAGACTGGACTGCCAATACTGATGCGCTGTGCAAGAAAGGACAGAGTCGGTTATACTACCTTAGAAGGCTGGCGTCCTTCAACATCTGCAATAAGATGCTGCAGATGTTCTATCAGACAGTTGTGGCAAGCGCCCTCTTCTACGCAGTGGTGTGCTGGGGAGGCATCATTAAGAGGAGACGCCTCATGCCTGGACAAACTGGTGAGGAAGGCAGGCTCTATTGTTGGCATGGAGCTGGACAGTTTAACATCTGTGGCAGAGCGAAGGGCGCTCAGCAGGCTCCTATCAATTATGGAGAATCCACTGCATCCACTTAATAGTATCATCTCCAGACAGAAGAGCAGCTTCAGCGACAGACTGCTGTCACTGTCCTGCTCCACTGACAGATTGAGGAGATTGTTCCTCCCCCAAACTATGCGACTCTTTAATTCCACCCCATGGGGGGGGGGGGGGGGGAAACGTTAATATTTAACATTATACAAAGTTATTGTCTGTTTTTCACCTGCATTATTATCATTCTTTAATTTAATATTATTTATTGTATCAGTATGCTGCTGCTGAAGAATGTAAATTTCCCATTGGGATTAATAAAGTATCTATCTATCTATCTATCTATCTATCTATCTATCTATCTATCTATCTATCTATCTATCTATCTATCTATCTATCTATCTATTTGTTTTACCTGATGTTAAAGAGAATTGTTACAAAACAAGTTGATAATCTTTTGCATTTGGCTTGATATGTTATAAAATGTACACTGCTAATTTTCTGTTAGTACTTGGCTATCAAATGGCTAATATGTTATGAGGCTGCGGTGGGCCCGTTAGTACTGTTCTGTCCTGGGCCCTACCATGTATAAAGGTGCCCCTCAGTACAGAATTTTTACATATTAAAAAATGAATAATGATATTTATTTAATATTAAAAAAGGCAATGCACAGGAACTGACAGTCCTAAGTATTTGCAAATAAATTTCAAGAATTTAATAGCACAGCTTCCCTTTACTTTTTTTATGCATCATCTACAGGTTTTAAGCAGAATTTTGCTTAGTTTTTAAGAAAGAAATAGAACCAGATCTAGTGCAGCATTTTTATATACAGAATTATGATGATGATTTTTACTTTGCTGATAAGTAGCTTACTCAGAGTCAAAACAGTCAATTATTCATTCATTATTGTGCTTTACAGTCCAATGCCTTAAGTTACTACTGTAAGCCACATTGCCTTTACCTCTAACCACACTGACCTCTTCCACGCTACCTGCCTCTATCATGAGGCTGTCAGATTTCTGCATGATGAAAATTGTTTCACTATGGTTGTGATAAATAAAATCTTGTTTCACAGCTCGTAGGCACACTGGAACACAAGAAGCAGCATTTGAAGCAATCTCTCAGCAAGGGAATTTGGGACAAATTCCAATACCAAATGAACGAGGTAATTATTTAAGGAATAAATGTATACTCATAACTGACTGTCAGTCAGTCATTATCCAATCTGCTATATCTTAACTACAGGGTCACGGGGGTCTGCTGGAGCCAATCCCAGCCAACACAGGGCACAAGACAGGAACAAACCCCGGGCAGGGTGCCAGCCCACCGCAGGGCAAACACACACACACACCAAGCACACACTAGGGACAATTTAGGATCACCAATGCACCTAACCTGCATGTCTTTGGACTATGGGAGGAAACCACAGCACCCAAAGGAAACCCACGCAGACACGGGAAGAACATGCAAACTCCACGCAGGGAGGACCCGGGAAGCGAACCCAGGTCTCCTTACAGCGAGGCAGCAGCGCTACCACTGCACCACCCTACTCATAACTGTTTATTTTTAAATAACATCAGACAATATTTTAGCTTTACTTTTTCAAACACAAGGTTGTATGAGACTGGACCTTATTTCAAAGGACATCAAACAGCAGCCAAGCCTGGGGGAAAGAGCAGTGTATCACAGGGAAAGTTCAAGCGCTAAATGTGTCACAAGAGCGACACCTATCAGCCCATATGATTTACAAAAAATACAAAATAATGAATGCAATCATTCAGAATAATTGACAATTTGTGTTTATGGCAATATTTCTAACAGTATTTACTGATCTCCATATGACATAATTAAGCAAATATGCAGACAGCAAGGTGGTACAGTGCTTAGTACTTGTGCCCCACAATTCCTGCTTCCTCAATTTGATTTGCAGCCAAGACTCTGCCTGTGTGAAGTCTGCATGTTCTCTCAGTGTCTGTACTGGATTTCTTTAGATTCTCCAGTAACCTAAAGATGTGCATGCCAGGTTACTTGAATCCCCAATATTGTCCATTGATATGTGTGGGTCTCTATATGAGATTGCAATGTTTTCACATTTTTCCCAGGGACCTTAAAAACATCAAAGTTTTAAGAAAATCATGTATTTATTTTATTTGGCACTTTATAACAGCAGCTAACTACAGCACCCCTTTTAAGGATAAGTTCTGTATTTTTCAAGTCAAAGTTATTTCTTCACAAGCATTGTGTAAATGCATTTGCCATGCTAAATTGTGATCTGAATTTGAGCGTTTTCTATAAATTCTCAAAAATTAATACCTAGTCCTAGTGTTTTACAATAAAACCTATGGAGCTTGGGACTAAACAGAAAATAACAGCATAAATGCTTACCAAATAACATTCATATTTCAAGCCAAGATTTGTGAAGTACTGATCTGGGTCTTATGATTAGACAAAAACACTGTAAAATAGCTTATACATGTAATTTTTGAACAAAGCTGTAGCTGTACACACTACTTTAAGCACTTATCTTGTTTTGCAATACCCTTTCACTTCCCCAAAGCATGACTTCCACTTGAAAGATAAAGTCGCAATAATTTGTTTGTGCCATGTGGTTGGTTTTGTTTTGATTTTCTTCCATATTTATGAAATACTACCCAAATAATATTGAAAAATTGATCAGAAATTAAAAGAAATGATTAATTTGTTCTTATAAAGAAGATAATATATCCTTCAATAAAAAAAAAAAATCTGGGCAATCCAAGTAGACATTTCTTTAAAAAACATTTCTAGAGATGGGACAGTCTTCTGGCGGTTAATAACAATCATTAATACCTATATCTGGAAACATTTTACCTATGATTAAATGGGTAAATGTTACGAAGAATTTTATATTGGATTTCCCATTTGGATAATTGGCCCCTCATAAACTATACTGTATGTTCTTGGAATAATCTGATGTAACAAAGGGATATGAATTCTAATAACTATTATTACATTTTTGTTCCAAAATATTTAGAGTGCCAATAAATAGATCAGGGTGGTTTGGGACAATTGTTTGATAATGATTACATACTGTACACACGTAGGACACCTATTGAGACAAGAAGGGCCCCTGAAATTGATAATAGAAGGACAGGTGAAAGGGAAGAGAGGCACGTTTGCAATATCTTGACCAAATAATGAAAGATGTAGGATGCAGGAACTACCAAGAAATGAAAAGGAAGGCAGAAAAATGAGTGGAGTAGAGAGTTGCTGAAGACAATCTCCGGACTGAATACTAAAGAAGTCTGTAAATATAACACATTCACTGGGATAGCATTTAAAACTAACATAAATTTCAGAAATGACACAGTGAAAACATATTTTGATATAAACTTGTGGTTATCTAAAATAATGCCATCAGTGTCAAAAATGCAAACTAAAAATAACATTATTAACCGTAGCATCTAAAAATAACTTATTTTTATAGAAAATACACCTATTATTCCAAATAGTCAATTTATATGGTGAAAAATATGTGAAAAACACCGTTTTGTGCCCTAATTATTTCAGCATAAAAACTGCTAAAGGACCTAGGAGTTTCTTACATTCAAAGGCACACCGAAGAACGCTTAGGCCAACAAAGATTATTCTTGGAATACGGGTCCAAATTGATTCATTCTGCCACAAAATCTTCTTGATCTGAAATGTACTCACAAAACTGTCTAAAATAATTTATTTAAATAAAGTAAAATGAGTCTGATTGTTTACCAAGAAAGTACTAAATTAACATAGCTAAAAAGGTGTCTAATATTAAAATAATTAGCAACAATCATCTGTCGTTTTCTGTTTGCTGAGATACAACAAATTCATTGTGGGTTACTTATTAGTAAGCATATTCCTGCATGGCTTATTCGAAGTGGCTTCTTATTTTTATTTATTTTTCTCTTTTGGTTGTTGGGTTAGATTGAATCATCCTGTAAACCGGTTCGTTTGCACCATGTATCGAGAATGTACTAACGTTACCTTGGAAGAACTGAGTGACAAACCGTCACCCTGTCTCCTCCCATCCAACTTTTTCTTGCCTTAACTTTTCTAGATCCCAGAATTAGCCTTCAACATTTCAATTCAACCGAAATATGACACAACTAATGTTAGTTAAGTCTGTGGATTACCGCGCCGTGATTCAAGTGTGCGCGGTCGGGGTGAACGATTCTATATAAAAAAAAAAGGGGGGGAGGAGTACAATGTAGAGACTGCCTGGGTTGCTACTTTTGGAGATAAAAACGCTTAGATTTCTAAATTGTAGCTATATTTTTGTTAATGTAATTTCAATAAATGTCTAATAAAATGATGTTCCTATATATTTGACGTCCCCAGACGACCGCTGTCCCTTGGAATCGCCCTAACAAAGACTTGAGATCATCCATCCATTTTCTAATCCGCTGAATCCAAACACAGGGTCACGGGGGTCGGCTGGAGCCAATCCCAGCATGGAATTCTGTTGCTACAGATTTAGCGCAGGCGCAGTAAGATGTGACGACTGCTGCTGTAGTCGGGTACTCGTATGTTCTTGCGCATCCTCCGTGCCTTTTTGGTTTTGATTTAACGCTTGCTCAGTACCAATCTATCAGTAAAGCTCTCTTGACAACAGTGTTACTATTGCGCCACCGGGCTGTTGTGTTTCCTGATGGTCAAGAACGCTGAGAAAACTTTAAAAGGACTTCAAAACATTATATACAGTATTCATCTAGTATTCTTCTTCTTTCGGCTACTCCCGTTAGAGGTTACCACAGTGGATCATCCTTGTTGTCCGCATATTGATATTTTCATCTAGTATTGTGTTGTTTAAATAAAGCCGTGTGGTAAATCTTACAAATGAGAACCAAGAGCCATGATAGTTGTATTTTATAATATGTTAAAATGACTTTTGCTTAGGCACAAAACAATCTTTTGCTCTGTTGCACCTGTAACAGAGTTCTCTCTCATAATGTATCTCATGGTTTTAGTTTTGTTGTGATTGCTTACTATTTAAAACAGCAGTTCGACTGAAAAATGAAGAACCTGAGAGATGAGAGATTTCATGATGTTATCTAAAAGTGACATAACCTAAACTTACAGAATATAAATTTACTTTCAAATATAGTATGACATGTATTACCTTGGTAATTTTAACTTATAACCAGATCTGGAAACTCTACTAATGATTTCCAAAATTATGGTATGAACATTTAAGAGAGAAACATATCAGAAAAGGTTGGAGTGAAAACTTTCAACAGTGAGCTGTTGGAAAACATTAATAATCCTCTTCTAAATTTGTTTCCTTTGACACATTTTACTGCAGGTGAAAATTTTGAAATGGGACATAATGGAAGTAATCAATTGTACGCTGTACCTACTCATTTAGAACAAAGTAATCAAGACTGGATGGGATGGTAAAGAAAAGAAAATCAAATATACAGGTACAATACATTTTTTGTGCTTAATTTTTTATAGATAACCACAAACAAATAGTTAAACCTTTTCAATTAACAGAAGCAATGCAACCTTACCTAAGATCCCACCCAGACCCTACCATGCAGCCGTGTATTTAAGCATAGAGATAATGGTCAACGACATGCTGAGGAAGGAAGTACAATAATGTTTAACAATAAATCACAGAGGCAAGTTTCTGTATGAAATTCCTGAAATTGCAGCTAAACATTTGTATTGGTCTAATTCACAAATGAAACATATCCATTTTCATTTCTAGATACTTCAAAAGAAAATGTTTTCTTTAACCATTAGCCTTATTATTTCTGTCATTTCTATCCAGTACTTTCAGCTGGTGGATAGGAGCTATTCACATACAGTTGACACATAAGCAAGATAATTTTTTAATTTCAAAAACCAAGGGCTGCATAATAAATTCATCACACTGAAGAAATAGCAAAATTACATGTGCTTGGGATATTGAGAGCATATCTGACAAATGGATCATGATACACAAGTAAATGGAGATTTTTTCAATAGTGACAGAAACTGATAAATCTATACTGAGCTTATAAATATATTATTATTTTCCATGTGTGTCCAAACTTTTATTGCTTCCTTTACTGTGCTAAATTGAAAAACAAAAAAAATCAAGAATAATGCACACTTATGTGCTGTACAGTGCTCCATATAACAAATATATTCAATAACTTTATGATGAATGTCAACATAAAAAACAGCAAAACAAATTTTGAGGTCAATATTCATTCCTCCATCAATTCACCAAAATGCAATTTTTCTTATTTATTTATTTATTATTTTGTGTGTAGTCATGAGCAAAATGTTTCATGAAAAATTGAATTAGCAGCAAAAAACAGTGCTTTGCTTTGCAAAACAAAAAAAAGTGAAATAAATTCTGTTTCCAGTGAAATTCATGCCATTCACACAAGAAGAAGGGCATTCATGCATTAATTCTACAAGTGCCTGTCTGTCATTTAGTATTTAAATAAAGATCTCAAGTGAAGAAAAAAATTATGGCAAGTGTGCATATCCTCCGCTACACTCTCAAAAATCCTGATTCTTTAATGACACTTTATGGTTCTTTACTGGGTTGTGTGGTTTGTAACAAAGCGCTATATAAGTGCCTGACCCAACACAGACTGGACACAGGAGGCACATATAAAAATAAATAAACTGTTATTTTCTTAAGCTGGAGGGCATGCCTTCCCCATGTCCCCCAGCCACAACACAGTCCCAAGCACAAACTGAAAACACACAAGGTATAGCACACTCCTCTCTCTCTCTTCCACCACCACTCCTCCTCAAGCTTTGTCCTCCTCCTCCCGACTCTGGCTGGTGAGTGGTGGTTGCTGGCTCCTTTTATGGCCCACCCAGAAGTGCTCCAGGTGCTTGATCACCTGTTTCCGGTTGCACTCCCAGGTAGGGCTGAAGATTTGTCCAGCTGGGCTCAGGAGCCCATGCAGCACCCCCTGGCAGCCACCCCAGATCCCAACAGGGCTGTGGAGAACTCCATCTCCCCTGGAGCCATGCGGGAGGCTGAGGCACCGCTCCAAACAAGGGGGGCGGCCATCCAGCGTCCAGGGGGAGGTACTGCACCGTCCAGGGCTATTCCCTCTGAATATATAGTGAAGGGGCATCCTGGCCGGGCATGGGACCTGACTGTCCGCCACAGGTTCCACATATAACTATTGCTTCACAAAGCACAATTTCATTTTCAAAAGGATTCTTTGCATATGACGTTAGTCCTTTGTGCTTTGAAAAACTTCCTAATATGTAGAACAAAAATGTATGATAGGCTGCTTAGCAGGACACTAACAAAAGAAGCTGGATTTATTGATATTTCACAAATCTGTTACCATCTATTCATGGTTATTTACTATGTGGAGCAAGTTACAGGTCTAAATAAATGAAGATTCTGTCTGGAATCATCACATGGATGGATATTTTGGGAACCAAAAATGGTTTCCCTGTGGCATTGCTCTGAAAAGCCACTCTTTTATTTTTAAGAGTATAGAGCCATATTTGGAAGGGACTACTTTTAAGATAGGAAGTGAGGTAAATTATATATATCTTGTGGACCTCCATAATTTTAGTTCCATGTGCTCATGTTCATAACTTTTTACGGACTGCATAAAAAGTCCATGAAAAGCAACCCTGGGTTAAACTAGTCCTGTGCAAATGGACAAGTCTGTAAAATTCCATCATTTGAACGATTTGGATGAGACTAAAATTACAGAGATCCTCCAGTAATACTGACTTTACCCCACCTCCTGGTGTACAACTAATCCTGTCTGAAAAGGGCTTAGGATGGGGTGGTTTTATGTTACAGGGGAGTGAAATTTGTATGCATTGGTGACTTGGTGTGTAATGAGGTTTCTCTGTGGGGAAAACACAGTACTGTACTCAAAGGTGCGTTTTGATGTTTCTTCATGTGGAAAAATGTAGCTTGATTCGTTTTTTGCACACCTTCACGATGATGTGAATGATAGGTATGTATTACCAATGTGCTAAGGATTGCATGTGGTATATAGCAGCAGAAAAGAACGGAGATAAACACAGAAGTGTAAACGAGACTTTAGGAAGGAATCTTTCTTGTTTTACACTCCAAAAAAACTTTAGGGAGTTTTGCACTTCACAATTGCAGCATTGCCTATAAAAATGAGTTTTGGTGTCAGTTTTGCAGAACTCTATACAAATCGAAACTTGGCTGGTTCACTCATCATTATTTGCGAGCTTCTCCTTTGAGACTGGTTCAGATTCTACCAGACAGTTCCATCATGTTTTAATAATCTCTGTGGTGTAGCTTGTAAATGGGTGTGATGTGATGGAACGAAATAGTCAGACATTATGTAGGACAAAATGTAAACAAAAATGATAAATGATTAAAAGAGTATGAAAATAAATGCAAAATACAATATAAAAATAACAATACAAAATCCTAATTATAATGTTAACTGACATTACATGATATGCTTATGTTAATCACTGTGTGTTTACATATTCTTTTTTTGTTTTTGTACATAAATGGTTTATTTTTTTTTTTGTTTATTTTTAATACCATTTAGTTATAAAAATGTGCGGGTGCTATGAATCTGTACTCACTGAGAAGTGTTTTACAAAAATAAATAGAAATTGGAATTGGAAATGTTGCTTGAGACTCCTCAAATTCTGATTATTAGTACATCATTAATTCAAACAATCCTGAAAGCTCCAAATCATTTTGCCCCTCTCTTTACATCCTTTGCTTTACCACAACCTCTCTCTAAGAGTTTCAGCATATCAGAGGATCCTCTCTGATGTCTGTAGACACAACTTGATACTTTTGCTTTGCTACTTTTCCAACATGTTTTGCACTTTAATTGAGGACAATTCAAAAGTGGTCAGTAACAACCTTGAAGTAAGACATGAGGCTATATAACTATAAAAAGACATGTAGGTGTCACGTGAGAAGCCCCCTTTGTTTTCTCTTTATATACAAACCTTTACTACTTATCGGCATGTATTAAAATGCATTTGTGGTAATTGAAATGGAGAAGGAAGCGACCATCTGTGGTTGAGCTTGGTGTGGCTCTCTTTCTGTATGAACTGAACAGACAACACTTAATCCACAACAGTTGTAGTGATCTACATTTTCACAAGTTTTTTGTTGTTTGTCTGCACTATTTGTTGTCAGGTTGTGTTTTTAACACCTACTTCTATAAGAGATTTCTTAGACTGGGTTACTGACCAATCAGAACATGCGCAGAGAAGGGAGTTCCAGTTCAGTCTCGTAAGCAAGAATTAAAAACAGCTTTTTGAACTCAGAAGGAGGCAAAACAGCAACATCAGTAGCTCAGCAAGAGATTCCCCTGTTTGATGCGCCTGACATTTCCATCTTTCTCACCGCTTCATCCAAGTCTTTTAATTTGTCGTTTTTCAGGAGAAAGAAAGGAAACCTGGCCAGGCTGAAAAATGGAACTCAGGAAATTCAGGTCATTGATAGGTTTATTAATTACTTAGCTGTTCTCTTCTGCTATTTTTGACATGCAATCATTTGATTTGAAACAGTTCAAATTTTCATTGGGACTTTCTTGAATATCCATGATATCTGTCATAATTGCATGTGGTCTAAATTGTGTACATATTGTATGGCAAGCCAAATTAACATTTAGAGATATCTTAAAATACATTTTTATGCATAGTATGACCCCTGGTGTTCACAATAGTGAAACTAAAAGCAAAATTACAGTCACATTTACAAAGCCACTGGAGAATTTCCTCCAAAAACATACACACTCCTATTTGCCATATCATACAGCTCCCCAAATCCCGGACACAACAGACACAGAGGCCAAGTCCACCACACGACACATTATTCAGGTGTGGGAAACGCTTTTGTCTCGCTCCCCACAGCAGCCCACAGTACAAAGCACCAAATATTAAATACTAGCAAAATACCCGCGCTTCACAGCGGAGAAGTAGTGTGTTACAGAGGTTATGAAAAAGAAAAGGAAACACTTTAAAAATAACGTAACATGATTGTCAATGTAATTGTGTTGTTATTGTTATGAGTGTTGCTGTCATATATATATATATATATATATATATATATATATATATATATATATATATAGATACACACACACACACACACACACAAATATATATATACATATACACATATATATATATATATCTACATATACACATATCTACATAAATACATATATATATATATATATATATATATATACATATACACATCCACATATATATATATATATATATACACATATCAACATATATATACACATACATATATACACATACATACATACATACATACTTACACATACACATACACACATACATACACATACATATATATATATATGTATATATATATATATATATATATATATATACACATACATACATACATACACACATATATATACACAGACACATATATATACATATATATCTACATATCTATATACATATCTACATATATATACACATATCTACATATATATACACATATATATAGATACATATCTACAAATATATACACATATATATACACATATCTACACACATATCTACATATATATACACATATATATACATATCTACATATATATATATATATATATATATATATATATATATATATATATATATATATATATATATATATATATATATATATATACACATATATACATATCTACATATATATATATACACATATATATACATATCTACATATATATACATACACATATATATACATATCTACATATATATACATACACATATATACATATCTACATATATATATATACACATATATATATACATATCTACATATATATACATATCTACATATATATACACATATATATACATATCTACATATATATATACATATCTACATATATATATATATATATATATATATATATATATATATATATAGCTGATTACCCAGTGGATTCGCTCACTGAGTGCAAGAGAAAAAAATAAAATGTAGTATGTATAAAATAAGTTTAATTGCCAAATTTATTTTTCCACAAATAAAGAGCACTTACAATAACATAGAAATCAATATAAACAACATTAACATCATTATCATATGAGAATATGAAGTAATATATAAGAAGCACATTGCATATAAATATAAATTATTAAACAGTAAAATGTTCTTCTATAATACGCTACCGTGGCTATTCGTTTGTCTGTCCAGGATTTTAAATCAGCTGTAGCTCGCAAACCGTTTCACCTATTGACTTGAAATTTGGTACACATATACTACGTCACGTCTACTATTCGCTTTCCCACACATATGAACATATATATATATACAGTGAAACCTCGAGATACGATCACCTCTGTATATGAGAAATTCAAAATACGAGGAAAGTATGAGCGAAAAATTCAGATCTAAATACGAGCATTGGCTCGCGTAACGAGCCACGAGCCAGGCTGTGGGTATAGCTTGCGGCTTAGCAAGGGGGCGTGGTAGCAGTTGCGAGCCGCGATCTGCGGTGTCTGTGTTTCTCACTTAAGTGCACAGGTGGGAAACTGCCCACATCCATGATTGTTCCTGTGGCTGATGGGCTGCAGCTGCCATGTCCTCCCCGCATATATAGAGAAGCGCGAGCCGGTTAAGGGGGAGAAAAAGTAAAAGAAAAGAGAGAGAGAGAGAGAGAGAGAGCGAGCGCGAGTACGAGCGCGAGCGCGCGCACAAGCAGGCAGGCAGGCGGGCGGGCGAGTGAGTGCAGGCTCGCGTGTAGCTGAACAGTGAGCTGAACAGGCGAGCCAAACAGCTGAAGCAGGACGATGTAGAGAAGGTCAGCTGCATTAAGAGTGTCTCGCCTGTTGCAGAGCCCGCAGGTGAGACGCTAACAGAGAAGAAGCACCGGGGATTGTCATCTGTTTTTTAAAGACGGCATCCTTTTGACGTTTTAAATTCGTGTTAAAGGATTGTTATTCTTGTGTATTTTAAACCTCCACTTCACAACTGTTTTAAGGATTATTTATTTAAAGATTTATTGAATGCTCTACTGCACTTTGGACACCTGTTTTGATTCTTTTAATAATCAGTTATATTATTTACCAGTGTTATTTATTAAAGGTAGACTACAGTATATATAATTTATCAGTGTTATTTGTTAGGAAAATTGATTTTTATGTTAATATATTTGGGGTGCAGAACGGATTAACTGGATTTCCATTATTTTCAATGGGGAAGTTTGTTCTAGATACGAGAAATTCGCTATACAAGCTCAGTGCTGGAACGAATTAAACTCGTATCTAGAGGTTCCACTGTATATATATACACATACATATACACACACATACACATATATACATATACATACATAGTGCGTTGCAACACGGGCTGTGATTGTTACATGGGAGGGAGAGGACAAATCACAGCTTCCCGCTTTGTAATTGGGCTTGTGATTGCTGCTTTGACGGATGCCCAGATCCCACAGTATTTCCCCTTAGGAGAGGCGTTAGGCAAGTGTAATTGAATAGCGGTGCTGCAAGTTATTACTCTTTTTATCTTTATTTTATTTTATTGTAGAATCAACTCACAGCTGCGCGTACCAGTGTGTGCGTGGCGGATGCGTATGGCTGCCGTTTTCATTGTCTACCACCTTCGCTAATCATGCTTGAGGCAGATTGAAGACTTAAGTGCCAGCGTAACTGAAAAATTAAAGAAAACATACTAAGTTTTAAAAAAAAATCAGTTTTAACGGGAAAAGATGCCGACGAAAGAAGAGAAGCAGCGGGACGCTAGGGTGAAGAGCTGCTCATTAAGCAGCAAGCGCATCAACCTCTGAGCAAACGAATGGTAAACGTACAGAGAAAGAGGATAAATACTATGAATGGTCATGTCAAGTGTATTCACTCCACGTTATCGTGCAGTGCGCTGTTACTGGTATTTTGATAAAAGAATCTGAACAACATATAAGAAGCGTATAAATTATTAAACAGTAAAACATTAACATTTAAGAAGTAAAGATACATTGAGTACTACTGTAGTGCTTTCGGGTATAGTACATTTTTTGTTTGCCCATTACATGCATAAATGTATACATTTTTTGGTGTACCTACCCAAGAACACGCGACATGACCCGGCAGTTAAAAATTTATTGCTCCAGCAATTTTAACTCTGTTACAAAGTCATCTAATATGGTATTGCAAACGGCAGCGGGAGCGTTTCTATAAACTCAATTTAAACTTACTGTTTACACCGTGCTTTGAAGATGCATAGTATGCAACACGTGTTTCGCCGTAATTGTGGGCTCATCAGGCGTACACACTTACTGCACTCCCTTATGGGAATCGATCCTCGGACGGAGAGGCGAAGCCCCTAACGTTGTGCCACGGCGTGTGGTTCGTTCATTTGACAGCATGTAGATCGGGGTAATTACATTGCAGGCATTCGTAGTCTGATTCACAATCTGATTGTATGGGTGGTTACCTACCAGGTAACGCTTGTGGTTGGTGAGCAAGTCGGCTAACTTCTGCCACGGTGCCCTCTTTCAGTTGCGAGAAGCAGATCATACAATGGTTGAAATAGTTTAATATATATATCAAAATCACCGCGCTTCGCAGGGGCGAATATGGTATTGCAAACGGCAGCGTTTCTATAAACTTAATTTAAAGTTACGGTTTATACCGTGCTTTGTTTCATATTCTTTTCCTACCTTATCAATTGTGTAATGTGTTTTTTGAACAGGTTTGATTCATGGAAGTGATCACTCCTGCTGCGTTCAGTCACTTCACGTGAGCTGCTCTCTTGTGTGATGTTGCAATGTCCACGGGTTTATTTAATGTTAGCTAAGACCCGGCAGTTAAAAGTTTCTCGCTACAGCAATTTTAACTCTGTTACAAAGTGATGCAAACTGTCATTTATACCTCGTGTCTTCTCATCAAACTTGTATCTCGCGAATATGGCATTGCAAACGGCAGCGGGAGCGTTTCTATAAAGTTAATTTAAGGTTACGGTTTACACCGTGCTTTTTTATACCTCGTGTCTTCTCATCAAACTTGTATCTCGCGAATATGGCATTGCAAACGGCAGCGGGAGCGTTTCTATAAAGTTAATTTAAGGTTACGGTTTAC
Organism: Erpetoichthys calabaricus; assembly: GCF_900747795.2. Classification (NCBI taxonomy): domain Eukaryota; kingdom Metazoa; phylum Chordata; class Cladistia; order Polypteriformes; family Polypteridae; genus Erpetoichthys; species Erpetoichthys calabaricus. The sequence continues at coordinate 193,547,098 of NC_041399.2, forward strand.
ACCGTGCTTTTTTATACCTCGTGTCTTCTCATTAAACTTGTATCTCGCGAATATGGTATTGCAAACGGCAGCGGGAGCGTTTCTATAAAGTTAATTTAGACTTACGGTTTACACTGTGCTTTTTTATACCTCGTGTCTTATGAAGATGCTTGTATGCGTCACTCACTCGCTTCTTATTGTTTCGCTGCCTTGTCAATTGTGTAATGAATGGTTTCTTCAGCGATCTTTGGGGCTCCTCCTTCTTTTCTATGTACTGAGTTCACAGTCAGTTCACGTGATTACATGGGAGGCGTGATGACGTGACACGCAACTCTGTCTCCTACGGCCATGTTGCTGCCTTCCATTACAGTATATGGACAAAAAAGAGGATCCAGTTATGACCATTACGCGTATAATTTTGAAATGAAACCTGCCTAACTTTTGTAAGTAAGCTGTAAGGAATGAGCCTGCCAAATTTCAGCTTACCACCTACACAGGAAGTTGGACAATTAGTGATGAGTGAGTCAGTCAGTCAGTGAGTGAATCAGTCAGTGAGGGCTTTGCCTTTTATTATTATAGATACAGTCTTTTTTTCTTCCTCTCTCTCTCTCTCTCTCTCTCTCTCTCTCTCTCTCTCTCTCAATTCTCCACTCCTCCTCCCACAAGCTTTGTCCACCTCCTCCTGACTCTGGCTCCCCAAATGTAGTGAGGCAGCCCCTTTTATAGAGCACCCGGAAGTGCTCCAGGTGTTTCACAATCTCCTTCCAGTTGCACTTCCAGGTGTGCTGACAGCCCCCCAGAGGAGGGCTCAGCCATTCTCCATGGGCTCCAGCAGGGTTGAGCTTCCATACTCCAAACTGGTGTAGCACGCCAGGGGGGCTGTCCTCTGCCGTCCTGGGGGAGGTATTGCTCTGTGCAAGCTCCATTCCCTCCCTCAGCTGAGCTCCGTGGGGCGAAGTGTCCAGTCCTGTAAGGGTCATCTTCCTCCACAATCGGCCAGTCCATAGCTTTGTCCTGTTAAACAGAAACAGTGCAGCAGGGGACACTGCACCAGTGTTGTTTTCTGGCCTATCAATTCAAGCACATAATCTGTAGTGGGAGATGGGGTCTCATTGCACAGTAACAGTTATTTTGGGAGGGTGAAAATAAACAAAGATGTGAAAATTAAAGAAATGGTGTAAAAATATATCCATCCATCTTCCAAACCTAGTTATCCAGAGCAGGGTCATGGGGAGGCATCAGGCGCAAGACTGGAACAACTGCAGTGTAACATTATATTTATAAAAAAAAATGTAAGAATGCTAACTAAATATAATTGGATAAATTATTTATCAATTATATGTTTTTTTATTTGCAGGAAATTAGAAAACCTGGAAAACTTTAAAAAGAAATGATCTACATTCCTCAACAAATTGTGTATAAAGTTCTGTACTTCAGCGGCTACTGGTCAACAATTCCACTTTACGAGGTGTTTGTGCTCTCTACTGTGTCTTTGCATTCTCAAGCTTCTGAAACTATGAAAGAGGCAACCATGATGGAAAAACATGTTACTAATGTCAATGAACTTAAATATTTTTACAATTCTGTATTATGTTAGATGCTTTAGATTTTAAAACAGCTTATGCAAGTCCAATATATTTAACTCTATAGTAGACACACTGTAAGGGAATAGAAAAAAGTGTTTGAAACTGCCTGTCTGTTAAACTGGAACATCCTGACTTCTTTTGAACCAGCGCATGTTGGATTAGAAAATTATATCATATACAACATTTACCTTTGTGATTTGTTCTGTGATAGTCATTTATATACTGTATGAGAAATCTTGCTTCTTATACGTAGGGTTTTTTAATATACTGTATGTAACTAGTTTGAGACTTTGCATAATACTTAATTCAGAGGTGTGCTTCTAGAGTATACTACTGTATGTATGTTAAGATGATTGTGTGAAAATTAAAACTGGTGTAAATGAACCTAAAATAGCAGAAAAGAAGCTTTTCTGTCAGATTTCTTTAGTCTGCCTTGATGCTTTGAAGAAGGGACTCCACCTATAGGTACAAATAAAGGACAGCCATGTTTGGATTTCATATACAGTATAACAATGGCTTAAGACTCTTCTTTACTTATTTAGTTCTTCCTGTGTCTGTGTGGGTTTCCTCTGGGAGCTCTGGTTTTTCCCCACTGTCCAAAGGTTAAGTGAATTGGCCTGTGTGTGGGTGTGTGTGTTTGTGTGTGTTTCCCCTGTGATGAACTGGCGCCTTGTGCCCTATGGTAGCTTGAATAGACTCTACCCCCCCACCCATGACCCTACTCTAGTATTAGGTGGGTTAGAAAATATCATGACATTTTTGCCTTCTCCCCATTACAACCACTTTTCCTGATAAAATGTTTTAAATGCCATGTAGTCTGGATTTTAACTTGGCTCATCTCTATTTTACATGTAAAATTTCAAAAAGCATAGCATAGAAAAATATAAAAATAATGTGTGGTTTTTGGGTTGCCTTCCCATTACAGCCCCTGTCCCTGATTCAGTTTTTGAAATTGACAGTATTATAAGTTGGACTGACAGCAAAATTCTTTGAAAATCGGCACGAATGTTTTTGCATGATTGACGAACATACAGATAAGATGCAATCTAAGGGTTGAAATGAGGTTCTTAGTGTGCAAAATTCATAAACAACTTCAAGTGAAGCTAAAAAACTCAAAAGTCAGACAGTGCATTACAATTATATTTATAGAAATATATCAGATTATCTGTTATTGTTTAGAATGACTGCCATGTTCAGTAAATGCATTTGCAATAATAATAATAATAATAAATTTTATTTTTATAATATTCCACTATTAAAATTTTTCTTCAATAAAGAAAAGTATAACATGGAAACATTCACTTACATTTTCTCTTACACCTTTTTCCTTTCTATTTTTTAATTCATACGTGATTACAAATTTAGAGTATTTATTTTTATATTAGTAGTAAAAGGTGACTAATCAAAGCATCTACACATTGTGATCACTTTGTATAAATGGAATTCCATCTATTAATCTTTGAAAAATATCTCTATGGATCATCCCTGCAGAACAGACAAAAAATTTAGAACCTGTGCAAAAGGGGAGTGCCTTGTATGGAAAAGGCTTTGGGACGAATGTGGGTTCAAAACAGAAGTAAGGGTAAGCTGACTTATTCAATATACAATGAGGTACAGAATTCACAGATGTGCTTTGAAGACATTCAGGGTGCTGCCGCATCTTCTGACTTCATAAAGAGCTCCTCTGGATTTAAAGGAAACATGAAAGCCATGTGAAGAATTTCCTGCTGAACAGAAGTGAGATGTAGCCAATGAAGGCAGGACATGAGGCAGACTTGGAGATGGGAATCATCACAGTGCTATAAAAATGTCTGTAAGAGAAATAAAGATGAGTTGGGGGAGTGTTGTTCAGAGTAAAGATTACTATGCAGGTGATCGGTCATTTGATGAGCACAATTAGGTTTAAGTGGTTTCATTATGAAGAGTAAAAGGCAGAGAAGGACTGGATGGAGATGGATTGTGTAGTGTGATGGACACCCAGGTGTCAGCAAGCCAAAACCCCAACATGAACACAGAATCACAGTCTCTGGTTCAAATAAAGGTTGTTTATTAACCAAAAATACCTCCAATATGGTACAAAAAGTACAAACCACAAGTCTTCCTCTCCTCCCTAATAACTCTCTCACCACCGCACTGCCTTCCCACAGTCAAGTTTTGCCTCTCTACCTCCCAGCTCCGACTCGCCTGAATAAGGGAGTGTGGTCCCTTTCATTACAGACCCAGGAGTATTTCTTGTGTCAGGGCGATTTCCCGATGGAAGTACTTCTGGGTCGCACGGAAGTCCATAATAGGGAGCTTGTCTCCCTACAGTACTCTCTCGTAGTACTCAGAGACCCCAGCAGGGTTGCGCTGCCAGACTACATATCCCGGCATGCCTTGCTGGTTCCTTACTCCGGGGCTGCTGCCATCTAGTGTATTAGGGGAATAAAAAACCTCCATCCATATTTTCTCTTTTTAATGGGCTGTCCAGCCACCTTTTCCGATTCTTCCTTCCAGGTCTATTCCCTTTCCTAGCCGGAATGTCCGTCAAGCTCGTGTGGCATCTACAGATGGAACAATAATAAGACAGAGCACTGGCTTATTGTGCTGCCCATTCAATATATATTCAGTTGTTGAATTTGGTGTCCTTAATTTAAGGTTCTGTTTTGTAAGAAATGAATTAAATGATGTCTGCTTGATCAACATTTTCTTTCTTCAGGTTTTTGGACTGTGGTACTCCTTAATCATCCATCCATCCATCCATTGTCCAACCCGCTGAATCCGAACACAGGGTCACGGGGGTCTGCTGGAGCCAATCCCAGCCAACACAGGGCACAAGGCAGGAAACAATCCTGGGCAGGGTGCCAACCCACCGCAGACTCCTTAATCAGTTGTAATTATATGCTTATAACAACAGTTTTATGAAACCTTTTTGACAGTCACATGACTAGAACAGTTATGCATTGAAGTTATTTTAATATAATTCATTTTTTTTTACCTCCCTGTTAATCCCTGAGAGGAAACTGTCTGTTCACGTGAGCACAGGGTCAGCCACAGTACAGTGCCCTTGAAGCGATTTTCAGATTAAGGGCCTAGCTCAAGGGCCCAACGGAGTAGGATCCCTAGTAGTAATGGGATTTGGACCAGCAGCCTCCGAGATGTATTAACAGTGTTGTATACAGTACTTAGCAGACATATTTGAGTAAAAGAAGAGATACCTTTTTGAAAAGTTCCTCAAAAGTAAAGATAACATTTTTCCCATGAGCAAACCACAAAATGTAGGATCTCTGTCTGTTTTACACAGTCAAAAAAAGGTTCTTACAAACCTAGAATAGTTCAGACTACCTTCTTTTTGTGTGGGAGTTGTATTACAATCACTAAAGTATGGGATAAGTAACTGAAGCTTTTAGCAGTCACATTCAGAGTGAGCGGATATCTTAATGACTGCATTCTAATTCAGTTAGGTGGACACTAAATAAGAGAGGGGTTCAGGCTTCCTCTGCTTTAAGAAGGAGCCAATCCGTTCCTGACAACCTCTTTGTAAGTGTATTTGTAACGCGAACCCCTAATCACAATTAATTGTAATGGAAAACATTTTTAAGTGTTCTCTGGGCCCCAAAAATGACCCTCATTTTTGTTCAAATAACCTTGAAAATTGACAGAAAAAGTTTAATAATAACATTACACATAAAAACAAACCATAATAATGTTAAAAAAAACTCTTTCCTTCGACTTTATTACTTCTAGGTTCACATTGAATTGGCCCTTTTGGCCAGGGGGGCACTTACCCTGTGCTCTGTGTATAGATCCCAGTGCAGTGACAGGGGCGCTGTGCCGTAAAAAATAGTGCCGTACTTGAGGATGAAACAAAAAACTGAAGTCCTGACTCTTTGTGATCATAAAAGATCTCTGGGCATCCTTCATAAAGAACAGGGTGTATCTTGATATCTAGGCTAAATTGCCCTCCATGGTCTGGTCATTCTGGCACACAATTCATCCCTTGTTTCTAATTGGCTGTCTCTCTCATCGCTTCACCACCTAACAGCAAATATTTGGTGGTACTGGCACAAAAATGGCTGCAGTCAGATCATCCAGGTGGATGCTGTTCATCAGTGGTTGCTGAAATTGCTCTCCACTCACTATGAAAAGCGCTTTCAGTAGTGAGAAAAGCACAATATAAATGCAAAGAATTATGATTATTATTTATTATTATTATTATCCAGCCATGCCCTGTTCTGCAGGCTGCTGTATCACTTGTCGAGACAATTGAAACTCAGATTGTTTGTCAGCCACATCCCATTTTTCAAGCTGACATGAGGATAGTGTCCAAATACGTTAGCATTAGTTGTGTAAATAACCGAGAGCAGGGTTGCACATCACCAACACACAGCCCAGATATCTCTAAATGTTAATTTGGCTTGCCATAGAGCCAAATTAACATTTAGAGATATCTTAAAATACATTTTATGATATCTGGAAATGCATTTTAGATATCTTAAATTGAATTATAGATATCTAAAAATACATCTATTTTAAGATATCTAAAAAGAATTGTATGATACAGTGGAACCTCGAGATACGATCACCTCTGTATACGAGAAATTCAAAATACGAGGAAAGTATGAGCGAAAAATTCAGATCTAAATACGAGCATTGGCTCACGTAACGAGCCACGTGCCAGGCTGTGGGTATAGCTCGCGGCTTAGCGAGGGGGCGTGGTAGCTGTAGCGAGCCGCAGGGCGATCTGCGGTGTCTGCGTTTCTCACCTAAGTGCACAGGTGGGAAACTGCCCACATCCATGATTTGTCCTGTGGCTGATGGGCTGGGCAGGGTTGCCACCCGTCCTTTAAAATACGGAATCGTCCAGTATTTGAGAACGAAATTGCGCGTCCCGTTTTGAATCAATACGTATGCGTCCCTTATTTTTTTGTATTAAAAGTGGTAACCCTAGCAGCTGCCATGTCTTCCCCGCATATATAGAGAAGCGCGAGCCGGTTATGGGGGAGAAGAAGTAAAAGAAAAGAGAGGAGAGAGAACGGAGGTTGCAGGAGGAGGCAGGAATCCGCAGCAGTAGGAAGTCGGTGCGAGAGAGCGAGCGAGTACAGGCGAGCCAAACAGCTGAAGCAGGACGGTGTAGAGAAGGTCAGCTGCATTAAGTGTCTCGCCTGTTGCAGAGCCCGCATGGGAGAAGCAGGTGAGACGCTAACAGAGAAGAAGCACCGGGGATTGTCATCTGTTTTTTGAAGACTGCTTCCTGTTGACGTTTTAACCTCGTGTTAAAGGATTGTTATTCTTGTGTACTTTAAACCTCCACTTCACAACTGTTTTAAGGATTATTTATTTAAAGATTTATTGAATGCTCTACTGCACTTTGGACACCTGTTTTGATTCTTTTAATAATCAGTTATATTATTTACCAGTGTTATTTATTAAAGGTAGACTACAGTATATATAATTTATCAGTGTTATTTGTTAGGAAAAATGATTTTTATGTTAATATATTTGGGATGCGGAACGGATTAACTGGATTTCCATTATTTTCAATGGGGACGTTTGTTCTAGATACGAGAAATTCGCTATACAAGCTCAGTGCTGGAACGAATTAAACTCGTATCTAGAGGTTCCACTGTATCTCAAACAGATTTCAAGATATCTTGAAGTGATATGCTGTACATTTTCAGATATCTGAAATGCATTTCAAGATATCTTAAATGCAATTCGAGATATCTTGAAATATGTTCATGTGCATTATGAGATATCTGAAATACATTTCAAGATATCTTAAAATACATCTGCAGGCATTTTGAGATATCTGACATTTTCAGATATCTTAAAATAGCTTTCTGCACATTTCAAGATATCTCAAATACATTTTCAGATATCTTAAAATAACTTCCTGCGTATTTCAAGATATCTCGAATCAATTTTCAGATATCTTAAAATCACTTCCTGTAAAATTTCTTATACTTTCAATGGAACTTCCTACCTATTTTAAGATATCTCGAAATGCACAGGAAGTGATTTTGAGATATCTTGAAATGAATTTGGGATATCTTAAAATGAGAAGGAAGTTATTTTCAGATATCTCGAAATATAATTTAGATATCTTAAAAAGCATTTAAGATATCTTGAAATTCATTGTTGTTTCAGATATCTGCAATACATTTTTAAATATCTAAAATTAATTTCATGATATTTTAAAATAGGTCTCTGCTCTATTTCAGATATCTAACAATGTATTTCAAGATATCTAAAATTGTATTTCAAGATATCTAAAATGCATTTTAAGATATCTTTAAAAGGACACTCAATTATTTCAAGATATCTCAATAGCACTTTCAGATATCTACAATACAAATTAAGATATCTTAAATACATTTCCAGATATCTCAAAACAGCTTCCTGTCCATTTTCAGATATCTCAAATACATTTTCAGATATCTCAACATCACTTCCTGCTCATTTCAAGATATCTCAAATACATTTTAAGATATCTATAATAATAAAAGGCAAAGCCCTCACTGACTGACTGACTGACTCACTCACTGACTGACTGACTGACTGACTCATCACTAATTCTCCAACTTCCCGTGTAGGTGGAAGGCTGAAATTTGGCAGGCTCATTCCTTACAGCTTACTTACAAAAGTTAGGCAGTTTTCATTTCAAAATTATACGCGTAATGGTCATAACTGGAACCTATTTTTTGTCCATATACTGTAATGGTAGGCAGCAAGATGGCCGTAGGAGACTGAGTTGCGTGTCGCGTCATCACGCCTCCCACGTAATCACGTGAACTGACTGTGAACTCAGTACGTAGAAAAGAAGGAGGAGCCCCAAAGAGCGCAGAAGAAAACATTCATTACACAATTGACAAGGCAGCGAAACAATAAGAAGCGAGTGAGTGACGCATACAAGCATCTTCATAAGACACGAGGTATAAAAAAGCACGGTGTAAACCGTAAGTCTAAATTAACTTTATAGAAACGCTCCCGCTGCCGTTTGCAATACCATATTCGCGAGATACAAGTTTAATGAGAAGACACGAGGTATAAAAAAGCACGGTGTAAACCGTAACCTTAACTTTATAGAAACGCTCCCGCTGCCGTTTGCAATGCCATATTCGCGAGATACAAGTTTAATGAGAAGACACGAGGTATAAACGACAGTTTGCATCACTTTGTAACAGAGTTAAAATTGCTGTAGCGACAAACTTTTAACTGCCGGGTCTTAGCTAACATTAAATAAACCCGTGGACATCGCAACATCACACAAGAGAGTGGCTCACGTGAAGTGACTGAACGCAGCAGGAGTGATCACTTGCATTAATCAAACCTGTTCAAAAAACACATTACACAATTGATAAGGTAGGAAAAGAATATGAAACAAGGCACGGTATAAACCGTAACTTTAAGTTTATAGAAACGCTGCCGTTTGCAATACCATATTCGCCCCTGCGAAGCGCGGTGATTTTGCTATATATATTAAACTATTTCAACCATTGTATGATCTGCTTCTCGCAACTGAAAGAGGGCACCGTGGCAGAAGTTAGCCGACTTGCTCACCAACCACAAGCGTTACCTGGTAGGTAACCACCCATACAATCAGATTGTGAATCAGACTATGAATGCCTGCAATGTAATTACCCCGATCTACATGCTGTCAAATGAACGAACCTCACGCCGTGGCACAACGTTAGGGGCTTCGCCTCTACGTCCGAGGATCGATTCCTGTAAGGGAGTGCAGTGACTGTGTACTCCTGATGAGCCCACAATTACGGCGAAACACGTGTCGCATACTGTGCATCTTCAAAGCACAGTGTAAACAGTAAGTTTAAATTGAGTTTATAGAAACGCTCCCGCTGCTGTTTGCAATACCATATTAGATGACTTTGTAACAGAGTTAAAATTGCTGGAGCGATAAATTTTTAACTGCCGGGTCATGTCGCGTGTTCTTTATACATTTATGCATGTAATAGGCAAACAAAAAATGTACTATACCCGAAAGCACTACAGTAGTACTCAATGTATCTTTACTTCTTAAATGTTAATGTTTTACTGTTTAATAATTTATACGATTCTTATATGTTATTCAGATTCTTTTATCAAAATACCAGTAACAGCGCACTCCACGATAACGTGGAGTGAATACACTTGACATGACCATTCATAGTATTTATCCTCTTTCTCTGTACATTTACCATTCGTTTGCTCAGAGGTTGATGCGCTTGCTGCTTAATGAGCAGCTCTTGACCCTAGCGTCCCGCTGCTTCTCTTCTTTCGTCGGCATCTTTTCCCGTTAAAACTGATTTCTTTTAAAACTTAGTATGTTTTCTTTAATTTTTCAGTTAAGCTGGCACTTAAGTCTTCAATCTGCCTCAAGAATGATTAGCGAAGGTGGTAGACAATGAAAACGTCAGCCGTACGCATCCGCCACGCACGCACTGGTGCGCGCAGCTGTGACTTGATTCTACAATAAAATAAAATAAAGATAAAAAGAGTAATAACTTGCACCACCGCTATTCAATTACACTTGCCTAACGCCTCTCCTAAGGGGAAATACTGTGGGATCTGGACATCCGTCAAAGCAGCAATCACAAGCCCGATTACAAAGCGGGAAGCTGTGATTTGTCGTCTCCCTCCCATGTAACAATCACAGCCCGTGTTGCAACGCACTATGTATGTATATGTATATATGTGTATGTGTGTGTATATGTATGTGTGTATATATATATATATATATATATATATATATATATGTGTTCATATGTGTGGGAAAGCGAATAGTAGACGTGACGTAGTATCTGTGTACCAAATTTCAAGTCAATAGGTGAAACGGTTTGCGAGCTACAGCTCATTTAAAATCCTGGACAGACAAATTAATAGCCACGGTAGTGTTTTATAGAAGAACATTTTAATGTTTAATAATTTATATTTATATGCAATGTGCTTCTTATATATTACTTCATATTCTCAAATGATAATGATGTTAATGTTGTTTATATTGATTTCTATGTTATTGTACGTGCTCTTTATTTGTGGAAAAATAAATTTGGCAATTTAACTTATTTTATACATACATTTTATTTTTTTCTCTTGCACTCAGTGAGCGAATCCACTGGCTAATCAGCTATATATATATATATATATATATGTATGTGTATATATATATATATATATGTGTATATATATATATATATATATATATATATATATATATATATATATATATATATAGATAGATAGATATATGTGTATGTATGTAGATATACAAATATGTATATATATGTATATATGTTTATATATATGTAGATATACAAATATGTATATGTATATATATGTATATATGTGTATATATATGTAGATATACAAATATGTATATGTATATATATGTATATGTGTCTGCATGTGTGTGTATATATATATATATATATATATATATATATATATATATATATATATATATATATATATATATATATATATATATATATATATGTATGTGTATATATATGTTGATATATGTATATATATGTGGATGTGTATATGTATATATTTATGTATATACACTATGTTTATGTATATATATGTTTACATAACCTCTTTAACACACTACTTCTCCGCTGCGAAGCGCGGGTATTTTGCTAGTCTGATAATAAACAAGAAGTCCCATTGAAATAATAGGCAGTTTTACAGGAAATGATTTTGAGATATCTTGAAATGCATTTAAGATATCTTAAAATGCATGAAAGGTCAATTTAAGATATCTGAAAATTCATTTGAGATATCTTGAAATACAGACACAATTATTTTGAGATATCTGAAACTGTATTTGAGATATCTTGAAATGCATTTGATATATCCCGAAATGTATTGCAGATATCTTAAAATGTAAAGGAAATTATTTTAAGATATCTCAAAGCGAGTTTCAGATATCTTAAAAAGTAAATTACATTTTAAGATATCCGAAATTCATTTTGAGATATCTCTAAATGTTAATTTGGCTTGCTATAGTGGATTTCCATATTTTAGATAACTGACTGAGTAGATCATTCTAGATACTAGTGTAGGCCTTTTCTTTCCTAGTTTAATATCCATCCATCCATCCATTTTCCAACCCCTGAGAGCCAATCCCAGCCAACACAGGACGCAAGGCAGGAACCAATCCCGGGCAGGGTGCCAACCCACTGCAGGGCACACACACACACCCACCCACACCAAGCACACACTAGGGTCAATTTAGAATCGCCAATCCACCTAACCTGCATGTCTTTGGATTGTGGGAGGAAACTGGAGCGCCCGGAGGAAACCACGCAGACACGGGGAGAACATGCAAACTCCACGCAGGGAGGACCTGAGAAGTGAACCCTGGTCTACTTACTGCGAGGCAGCAGCACTACCACTGCGCCACCGTGCTGCCCTAGTTTAATATTGCTGTAATAAATGTGCCTAACAAAATAAATTGGAGTAAAAGCAGCCATTTGCATTTGAAAATGCAGTGAAGGAAGTGAAAGTGAAAGTAGACAGAAAATTTTATGCTCAAGAAAAGTAGAAACATTCTTAAAACCTGCTTAAGTAGAGTAATGAAGAATTTCTACTTCATGGCTATACAACATTGATTAATTATTATAATTCAAAATATAATATTCATAAGAAAAAGCAAAATCTTCCCCCAGATCCTCAAACCAGTGTATTCTACCAGAAGCCTCACAAATTCCTTGCTATTTCCCTTCATATTTCTAGACCCCATCTAACAGAGGTATAGTCATCCCTGTTTGAAATACTAGGCAGCCCCTCAAATAGCACATGCTGCTACAATCCTGTCAGCTATCACATCACCAATTTTCAGCTAGCAAAAGGACCACAAACAGTTCAGCTAAAAGAAATTGTCACCATCCTTTTTGTCAAAGTGAATAATACCTCAGAGGGTATTCGCAGACTCCTTGTATTAGGTCTTCAGTGATGGTTGTTGTATTTGGGCCCATTTCGTCTGTCAAAAAAATCAAGGAGAACAAATTAGAAAAGAGAAGAACCATGAATTATAACAACTCCCCTGGAGCAAGGGGTAGGCCATTGAAACCGGTCACAAAACAACAGGTTAAGTCAGCATATTTCTCTGTGGCTGCATAGCTTTTGATGGGAATGTTTTCTTGTTGTGGAGTTGTGCTGTGTGTTTCCCGAAATGGATTATCTTTGTTTGCAGCTGGCACTTGGGTCGCCACGGAAATTAGTGTTTCCTTGTTGTCGCTGACCCGGTTCAGCCACGGACTTTTCCATGATCTGGAAGCTAGCATGTATGGCACCACGGTAGGATGAATTCCTAATTTAAAAGTAGTACCAGCTTGCGGCCTGAGAAGTTGTTTGATTGTAAGTTTTTCAGGAGGAGCACAGCCTTTACAAAATCTAGCTAACACTGCCATCTGGCTGCATGCAGTGGTATAGCAGGCTGACAAGGCTCTATGTGATTTAAAAAAAAAAAAATGCATTTCTCTCACTGACTATTTTCTCGTCCATTCACTCTGTTCGTGGACGGAAAAGGGGGGATTAATGAATGCAGTTCTATTAATGAAAGCAGTTTTAACGCAACCACATACAGACAAACAAAGTGCTCATGAGCCCCCTAACAGTAAAGGTACCTCACGCCGTTCATTCTATTTTAGTACCGGTTAAGACCAGCGCTGGCAAACCGATCCAAAATCAAAAGCTGATTGAAACCCTCTTAGAAGCTATAACTAAACCAACAAAGTTAGCGATCGTTAAATGTCAAGCTCACATAGGAAAACAAGATCCTGTCAGCAAAGGAAACGAATTAGCTGATCACTTTGCTAAACAGGCTGCATATAATAACACACCAATCTCTTTATTCCAACAGAGAAATAACCAGGACCCTGATAATCAACTTGTTTCTTTACAGAGTGCAGCCACGGACAGAGAAAAAAGAAAATGGTCCAAAGAATTGTCCCTCTCTTATGGAGTCTGGACCCAAAGGCAAACTAACAAACCTTTCCTCCCAAAGGCTTCTCTATATATGCAGAGCAGTTCTGCAGATGCTGTGCATTATGTCAAAAGTCTAATGTAGGAAAGGGCACCCAGGTAAGTTCAGGTAAGTCCCGCCGTTACACCTAATCCAATGGGTCCGTTTGAACACCTCCAAATGGATTTCATTAAAACTAACTCCGTCTAAAGGTTACCGTTATTGTCTAGTAATTGTTGATGTGTTCTCCCGATGGGTAGAACTTTTTCCTTCTAAACACGCTGATGCTAAAACTGTAGCCAAAGCTTTAATCAAAGAAATTATTCCTAGGTGGGGCATACCACAAAAACTGCAAACTGATAATGGCACCCTAAAATCTAAATTAGCAAAAATCTGTGAGCAGACAAATTTATCCTGGCCGGACACTTTGTCTCTGGCCTCAATGGGATTGAGGGGAAGAACACACCAGGACTGTCGCCGTTTGAAATTCTGACCGGACGACCCATGCCTGTGGGCATGGTTATGGGAAATGTTAACCTGCATACTGTGGACAATGATCTTCTCTCTTGTCTTACAGGTCTCCGAGCTTCTCTGAAAGAAGTCCACGAGTAGGTTAACCAGGCCTGGAGGACTAGTCTTCCATCTAAAGACACGCCGATTCCCTTAGGCACTTGGATCCTCGTCCGTGACACTCGGAGGAAACATTGGCATCAGCCGAGGTGGAGAGGACCGTTCCAAGTTCTTCTGTCCACACCACATGCAGTGAAAATGGAAGGATTGCCCACCTGGATTCACGCCTCACATTGCAAGAGATGGCACCCTTGATTGCTGTGCTACTATGCTTTTCTTTTCCCTTGTCTACTGCCCTGGTCACCTTGACTTTCCCGTTAGGAATCACCACATCAGTGCAGGTTGATTTCTGCTCTATTATCAACTGTGGGACTGGTCGACAAGCCCAGTGGACCTGGTCTGACAAATACGTGTGTATGACTGTTTCAAAGTATTATTGGGGAAGTAACTGCGACAACTGGCAATGGGTTTTTGCTAACACTGGAACTGAAGACTGGGGTTCTCAACCTTTTGAGGCCCAAAAATACGGTTTGAAAAATCGATTTTCTATCATAAAAGGACATGCTTCTCATGAATGTGTTGACAACCATTGTAACCCCTTGATCATCACTTTGAAGAACTCCTCTTTGCATGACTCAGGAACCTATATATTAGGGGCATATGTATCTGGAACAGACCCTTTAGGGAGATTTCTAATTAAGATTGACAATCCTGTTACTAACACCTCTCATTCTCCTGCACACACACCCGTCTCCCCAACTTCTGGTTCAGACTTTTCTCCTGTTAAGATTATGAATATTTCCACCCTTTCATCCATTTTTTCAATTGAAACTGGCTATGGCGATCAGAACCGTTGGTTGCAGTGGGTATTATATTCATCTAAGCAAGTAAATCAATCTGATTGCTACGCCTGTGCTACGGCCAGGCCACATTTGGCTACCGTCCCTTTCCCTCTTTCTAATATTTCTGACCCTGTTGGTCTTCCTTGTCTCCTTGCCCTTTTACCTCTCCATCCACACCAAAAGACTCTAACTGCATTACACTTTCTCTCCTCTTTCCCCCCACTCCTCATATGACTCCCCCGATGTTCCAGTCTCATGAAGGCAATTATACCTGCTTCTCTAGTAATTATAGTACCCCCTTCATGCTTCTTGCCGAAAAGGGGGTTGTATGTACTATGATTGGTGATGCGTGCTGCACTTGCATCCCTAATAATACGGCTCCCGATGGATCAATCACCTGTGCTTTGCCAGGTTTAACTGCCCTTTCAAATGAATTAGCTACCACTTCTGGCATTTCTAGCCCCTGGGGCCAATGGCTCAGGTCAGTTTTTATTTCGCTGGCCGTTGCTTTTATCATTCTGTTGCTTGTGGCCTGCTGTGTAGTTCCCCTAATTAGACATATTGTGTCCCAATATTACACTGCCTCCATGGCCAAGGCTTATTTATATGTTACACGAAGAATGCATGTTTCCCATTTCTTCCTCCTTTCCTTCCATTCCTTTCCCTTCTCCTACTCTTTCCCACGTTACTCCTATGTCACCCATATTTTTGTTGGTTCAAAAAAGGGGGGAATGTAGAAGAAGAATGTTCTCCTCAGCACCATGTATTTTGTGTGTTTAGTAAATTAGAATTTTTATAATAACTATTTTGTAACTTGCCAGTGAGAGACGCTTTGGCTTATGAACTAACAAAAATATGTTATTCCAGGGTTCAGGAGAAATAGTGTCCACATGAATAAAATCTAAGCTGTTTCTTGTTTTCCCTTTCTCAGAGTGAATGTTTCAGGGACAAGGTCACAAGGCTGCAGAAAGTACATGTAGTTTATGCAAAGGCGTCTCTCCTGTGCTCAGCTTTGAAAACACAGATAATGCTTAGCTCAACAGACATATTGTTTAACTTTACTGTTTTGATAAGGATGTTCTTTCTGTCTTATTAATCATGAGATGCTGAAGTATAAAAAACCCCTCCTGGCTTTTGATCAGGGTTCAATTGAGCTTTGTGGCAACAAGTTATGCTCTTTTGAATCTCTACTTACTGTGACTCTGAATGAAATAAATAAAGAGAATTGAGAAAATATTATCTGCCTGCTTTTCAGTATGCCTTTTTCGTCCACATAACCTGAGCAAGTGTTACCATACTCTACTTATGTCTGTCCTTTGGTTACTCCAGCCTTCCTCACACTTTCCAAATTTATGCACGTTAGGGTTAACTGGCAACTGGTGTGAGTATGAGTGTGTGCCTGACTGCCCTGCAATAGACTGGCAAACCTTCACCTGGACAAGTGGGTTAGAAGATGGAGGGCTGGAATATTTGTACTTAAATTCTGATGTGCTGTTTCTGCAAGTGGAGTTAAGGTGTCCTTCCATCTGTTTACCGAATTTTAGGATTCAGTTGACCACAGTTTATCTGAACACGAGGAATGAACAAACTTTTGATGTGGTGCTGATCCATTGCATAGTACATTTGTGCATAAACCATTCTAATTCATAATGACACAGTTTAAATTTACCAGTTTGAGTAACTGTTATATTTTCAGCTAGTTCAAATAATGACACTGAGGCAGGTATGAAAGCAATAACGGTATTTCAAAGCAAGTTGAAGAGTACGACACAAACAGATTACCAATCCTATGCCTGCTTCTCTGAGAATGAGAATTTTACATTTTCGGTACCAAACTATAAGATCCAGGAAAATCCCACCGAGTCCCCCTAATGAAATATAATATATTAGTAGTACATTACTTGATATTATAGTATGGCACTTTACTACATTAATCAACAGTGTGTTCAGAAAGTATTCAGACCCCTTCATGATCTGCAAACTTTATTGTGTTGTAGATTTAATTTTAAAAGGTGAAAACTGAGCGTCTCAGAATTAATTTGAATAAAAGTGTGCTCTTTCCAGTGAAGTCACAAGCACACGATATTAGTTTGGACAGCTTTCCTTTTATCATCACAGATCAGTTTAAATACCTAGGGGTAAACATCATAAGCAGACATAAAGCTCTCTATCAACAAAATTTTGCTGTCTGCATGGAAAAAATTAAGCAAGACTTGCACAGATGGTCAGCCCTTCATCTCACGTTAGGTGGAAGAATTAACATTATTAAAATGAATATCCTTCCTAAACTTCTCTTTTTATTTCAAAACATTCCAATGTACAGTCATAAGAAAAAGTTTGGGAACCCCTCTTAATTCTTTGGATTTTTGTTTATCATTGGCTGAGCTTTCAAAGTAGCAACTTCCTTTTAATATATGACATGCCTTACAGAAACAGTAGTATTTCAGCAGTGACATTAAGTTTATAGGATTAACAGAAAATATGCAATATGCATCAAAACAAAATTAGACAGGTGCATAAATTTGGGCACCCCAACAGAGATATGACATCAATACTTAGTTGAGCCTCCTTTTGCAAATCTAACAGCCTCTAGACGCCGCCTATAGCCTTTGATGAGTGTCTGGATTCTGGATGGAGGTATTGTTGACCATTCTTCCATACAAAATCTCTCCAGTTTAGTTAAATTTGATGGCTGCCGAGCATAGACAGCCTGCTTCAAATCATCCCATAGATTTTCGATGTTATTAAAGTCAGGGGATTGTGACGGCCATTCCAGAACATTGTACTTCTCCCACTGAATGAATGCCTTTGTAGATTTCGAACTGTGTTTTGGGTCATTGTCTTGTTGGAATATCCAACCCCTGCGTAACTTCAACTTTGTGACTGATGCTTGAACATTATTCTGAAGAATTTGTTGGTATTGGGTTGAATTCATCCAACCCTCGACTTTAACAAGGGCCCCAGTCCCTGAACTAGCCACACAGCCCCACAGCATGATGGAACCTCCACCAAATTTGACAGTAGGTAGCAGGTGTTTTTCTTGGAATGCGGTGTTCTTCTTCCGCCATGCAAAGCGCTTTTTGTTTTGACCAAATAACTCAATTTTTGTCTCATCATTCCAAAGCACTTTGTTCCAAATGAATCTGGTTTGTCTAAATGAGCATTGGCATACAACAAGCGACTCTGTTTTGTGGTGTGAGTGCAGAAAGGGCTTCTTTCTCATCACTCTGCCATACAGATGTTCTTTGTGCAAATTGTAGAATGATGTACAGATACACCATCTGCAGCAAGATGTTCTTGCAGGTCTTTGGAGGTGATCTGTGGGTTGTCTGTAACCATTCTCACAATCCTGCGCATATGCCGCTCCTGTATTTTTCTTGGCCTGCCAGACCTGCTGCATTTAACAGCAACTGTGCCTGTGGCCTTCCATTTCCTGATTCCATTCCTTACAGTTGAAACTGACAGTTTAAATCTCTGAGATAGCTTTTTGTAGCCTTCCCCTAAACCATGAGACTGGACAATCTTTGTTTTCAGATCTTTTGACAGTTGCTTTGAGGAACCCATGCTGTCACTCTTCCGAGGAGAGTCAAAGGGAAGCACAACTTGTAATTGACCACCTTAAATACCTTTATATCTCATGACTGGACACACCTGTCTATGAAGTTCAAGGCTTAATAAGCTAATCCAACCAATTTGGTGTTGCAAGTAATCAGCATTGAGCAGTGACAGGCATTCAAATCAGCAAAATTACAAGGGCACCCAAATTTTTTTCTCTGCCAGTTTTTCACATTTGACTTAATTTCATATAACTAAATACTGCTTCACTAAAAATTTTTGTTCGGAATACACCGCAGTACTCAGATGTTCCTAGGAAATGAAAGACATACAACTGTTATCTTTTTGTTGAAAGTAGAGTCAATTATTATGCAGAATGAGATGGGTTCCAAAACTTTTTCATATGACTGTACATCAATAGATCATTTTTAAGTAGTTAGGTTCAACCATAACCTCATTTGTTTGGAATTCAAAACACCCACGTATCCCAAGAGTGACCCTACAAAGACCTAAGGTGGAAGGTGGCATGGCTCTACCTAACTTTCAATTTTATTACTGGGTGGCAAATATTCAGGCTATAAATAGATAAAAGGTAACAACTGACATTTTTGTCTGTTAATCTACACTCTATAACATGTAATGACAAACTAGAAACATGGTTTCAGAAAGGTTCCCAACTTTTGTTTCTTTTTCTTCTG
The DNA here is from genome assembly GCF_900747795.2 of Erpetoichthys calabaricus. Lineage (NCBI taxonomy): Eukaryota > Metazoa > Chordata > Cladistia > Polypteriformes > Polypteridae > Erpetoichthys > Erpetoichthys calabaricus. The sequence continues at coordinate 193,566,278 of NC_041399.2, forward strand.
CCATCTTTGTTTTCCTAAGCCTCACCATTAATTGTTATGGCATTGCTGGGTGTGTTGTGTTGAGGTGATCATCACTATGAGGTAAAAGACTGGCACCATGTGCTTTCTGGCCACCCGAGTTAATGGATAAATCAAAAGGAATCTCTGTGTGTGATTTTGAGTATTCCTTTATTAGTGTAACAGACACCATTATTGGCTTTGACTTTGATATTTAGGTTTGGATGGAAGCAAGGACAGATTCTTGTTATCAACTATTTATTGGTTTTCTGACTGTTCTCCTCCTGGTCACCCTCCATTATTTGTAGTTTGCTTTGTCTTTCTTTTGGCAAACATAACAAATGCAATAAAAATAATAAAAAATGTAATTCTTGAAAAAACAAAATTAACAGAAGCTTAATATAAAATAATTAATCATCCTCAAACCCACTGTGATGGTCCAAGTTAGCTTCAGCTGCCTTATTCCTTGAACTTGGATGCATCAATAGTCATAAATTGAGATGAACCTGTGAAAGGGAGGGCTAATATCATAGCAATACTGAGCTGCAAAAAGTGCTAGTGCTTTTATTTCAAAACAGAGTACCCATCCATAATTAAAGAACATTGCAAATCTTCAACATAAATAAATAATCCACGATAAAAACAGGTATTCTTAAAATAAAACCAGTAATGAATAAGTAAAAAAAAATCCAATTATAAAACCATCCAGATATCGGGTTCTTATCTGTCAGCCCAGCACACCCTGCTGTCCCACTCTCCCTAGCTCACCCAACGTGCCTTGTCAGAGATGCCACCAGGTCTCGTCACGATTGCCACTGTCAGCGTTTGCCATGATGCTTGCAACTGGACCTCTATTTTCCTAACTGCATCCTTGGCATCTTCAACATCTCTAGGAGGCTTTTCCATCCCCCCAAATCCTTTAGGTTGTTCAACCACTGAGACGATCCAACCCTTGGAGAGTTGTTCACTTCACTCCCTCATGGGTCTACTGTTTGGTGTGTCCCTCTCAACTATACTTGGTGTCATTTGGTTTCGTTTTCTGATCTGATCTCTTCCTGTTTTTTTTTCTTTCTAACTCAGGCTCTCCTTTAAACCTCTGTGGGTGTAGCATGTTAATTACAACCTGAAAAAGTCAATGGAACCAACCACACAATGATGTGTAAGAACGATTAGCCCTAGTCTCACCATTAAACTTTCTGGGGCCACATGAGCACGCACACCCATGGAGCTTGAGCCACACCACTTTTATTTTTAAAAAAATCCACTGCCACAGACCTTAACATACGTCATCATACATGTATTATTGTAGTGAGCAGATTTGCTGTCATCTAATATGGGAGGATGATGGGGAGCATTATGGAGTTTGGTGTTTATAACAATTCCTATGTAAAGTTTTTTTTTCATAATTTCCAGTTCTGCTCTAAGAATATCAAATATTAGAATACACACCTCTGTCTTTCACTCACATAAACACTGGTCGCACTTACAAAAGCTTCCCAGAACTCAAAGGAGCCCCTGCATAGCACTCAGCATACAACAAAAAAATGAAGCAGACCACTTCATAGTACACACAGCACTAACCAGAAACTCTACAGATTCACATCAAGATAACCCAGACAGATTCTATTTATATCACGACTATCCAAGGGATGTTCCCAAATAGGTCCTGACTGACTGCTTTCATTAATTTGAGTTTAAGGCAAGTTACAGAAAGGAAGTCAGACTTAGCCAAAGTTAAAATACGATCACTCAAGTTATTAGACATAATGTGTACAAAGTCAGAAGGTTTAGGGCCTATAGTGCATTTATACTATCCTGTACAAACAATGATAACACAAACAGAGAGACACGCAAATTTCACTAAAACAAATCATTGTAGGGTTTTATCATGTTTTGGCAAAAAACATTTGACTTTTTGTTTGCTGCTAAATAATTAAATGGAGAGATATTAAAAATGAGTTTTTACCTTGTAAAGCCACAGGTCATTATGGGTGCAAGTAGAAGTAGTGTCAACAGAGACCATCGAACAAAAGCCCAGACCACCCAGAACTGCCAGCAGAAAGAATTCTTTGGAATACTAGGGAGAACAAGAGGAGAAAACAGAAACATATACATGAGGTAAACAAGAAACAAAACTTTTAAATTGTTTTTTGAGGTCTCTTCACAATATATATATATATATATATATATATATATATATATATATATATATATATATATATATATATATATATATATATAAAAAAATATGCATAGGTCTGATCACATCTGATAATTCCGTGGTCACCACTTGTGGTTGGTCGGATCATGTCTACGATCTTTTTCTCGCAACTGAGAGTATGGTGGATATCTGCTGACTGAACAACCAACCACAAGCATTACCTAGTAGGTAACCTCCCCAATAATCACATTGTGACACAGAGGAAGTGCTTCTCCTGTGCTAAAATCCTTTCGCCTGGATGTGTGGCTTATAGCGAATCTGCTTAACAATCCTGAAATGGTTTGGCTGTCAGTGTTACCTGGTAGGTGACCACCCAAATATCAGATATGATCAGACCTATGCATATAAGACTCCAATCTACATCTTGTTAAATAAGCGAACCAGCTGCCATGGCCATGGCCTAACATCTGAGGCTTTGCCTTGGGCACTGACCTTCAAGGTTCGATCCCTGCAAGGGGAAGCAAAACTATATACACCTGATGAGCCCCAATTAGGGCGAAACACATATTGTGTTTGGCAGGTACTACATATCATATATACACTATATATATGTATATACAATGATAATCAAAATTAGAAAACAACTTACACTTCCTAAATCACTGGTTATACCTATTTGAAGTTATCCTAACTGGAGTAGAAGGGCAGTTTTTAAAGCATATTTCATAATTTAAATAGATTCTGAAGCACAATTTAAAAATCTTAAACAAGAAATTTGAAGGAGAACTCTGATCAAAATTAGAGAACACTCTTTGAATACATTTTAGTTATTGGTGTTAATCTGGCACCTGGTGCTAGTTTCCTTACTGTACCTGTTCTAAATCCCCTGATCATATCACACCTATTCTCTCCCAACTTCACTGGCTCCCTGTGTACTACCGAATACAATACAAAATACTGTTCTTAACATTTAAAGCTCTCCACAACCTTCATAAATGTAAGATTTTTAGAAGAGGTACCTGATGGAGAGTTAAGATACAAGGAACCCTATAAGACTTGGCTGATGTTAAGAGTGGTGTTCCACAGGGGTCAGTGCTGGGACCACTGCCATTTTTAATACACATAAATGATTTGATGATAAGCAACACTCTGGTTAAGTTTGCAAATGATTCCAAGCTAAGTGGAATGTCAGAAAATCGAGAATCTGTTGAATCATCATAGAGGGACTTGGACAGCATAAAGGCTTGGGCAGATTTGTGGCAGATGAAATCTAATGTAAGTAAATGTAAAGTATTGCATGTAGGGACAGCAAAAAGTAAAAATGTTAGGTTTGAATACACAATGGGAGGTCTGAAAATCGAAAGTACACCTTATGAGAAGGATTTAGGAGTCATAGTGGACTCAACACTATCAACTTCCAGACAGTGTTCAGAAGCCGTTAAGAAGGCAAACAGAATGTTAGGTTATATAACATGATGTGTGGAGTACAAGTACAAGGAGGTTACACTCAAGCTTTATAATGCCCTGGTGAGGCCTCATCTGGAGTACTGTGTGGTCTTCAGGCTACATTAAGGACATGGCAGCGCTGAAAAAAGTCCAGAGAAGAGCGACTAGGCTGATTACAAGGCTACAGGGAATGAATTATGAGGAATGATTAAATGAGCTGAGCCTTTTCAGTTTAAGCAAAAGAAGATTTAAAGGAGACATGATTGAAGTGTTTAAAATTATGAAGGGAATTAGACCAGTTGATGGAGACTGTGACTTTAAAATGAGTTAATCAAGAACACGGTAACACAGCTGGAAACTTGTTAAGGGTAACACAAGTTAGAAAGTTTTTCTTTACATAGAGAACTACAGACATATTGAAAAAGCTACAAAGGAATGTGGTGGACAGTAGGACTTTTAAAACTAGACTTGATACTTTTTAGAGGAATTAACTCTTGGATTGGCAAGCTTTTTTTGGGCTGAATGGCCTGTTCTAGTCAAAATTGTACTTATGTTCTAAAGTGCTGAAGTCTCTCAACTATAGCTAACTACTTTTCCACCATATGTGTGACTCAATTGACATTTCAGTTGTTACTTGAGAACTCCATGAACAACCTAAAATAAATAATACTGTATATTTTATCCATTATCCATCCTTCAAGGGTGCTGAAGCCTAATGCAGAAACATTGGATATGAAGCAGATACCAACCCTCAAAAGGGTTCTAAGTCCATGGCAGGGCACACTCCTACATTTGCCCACACTTACTCATTCCAGTTCATTTTAGAATTGACCGTATCACAGTACCCATCTTTGGGTACCTGGGATGACCAGTCAGTGAGTTTTCAAACTCCTGGAGTTATGAGAGAGCATCACTGCATCACCATGTTTCTTATGAAATAAAAAGCTGTAAAAAATTCAGGAATTTATCAACATCCTGAACAGCCACCACTCCTCCATTAAGCTCAAATTCAGCCCAAGCCAAACTGAGATACATTTCTTGGACACTACAAAAGGTCCTTCTTTTGCATACGTGGGTAAACTGGACATCAAGGTCTATTTTAAGTAGACCGATACCCACGCTCTGCTCCACAAGGACAGTCACCATCCCAAACACACCTTCACTGGGATAGTGAAATCACAACTCTTGAGATATCAAAGAATCTGCATTGGATGAGAGGACTTTGAACAACGACTGCTATCTTGTTTAAAGCTTTCAGAACCAGGGATTCTTCCTGAGGAGGATTAGATAAACCTTTTTGAACAGAGGGTAAACGATGGAGCACAGCAATAAAAAGATCATACCGTTCATTTCCAGATACTTCCAGAACAGCATACATGCCAACAGGAAGATCAAATACAACATTCAAGAGACTCTGGGTGGCAATATGCTACAAGAGTATAAGGTGATGGCGGCGTACAGAAAGAACAAAAGTCTGGGAGATACCTTGGTGAGGAGCAAATTACAAACACCTGGGGACATTCAACCCCGAAAGTGGCCTACATTTTTTGAAAAAATGCTGATTTAAAAAACCCATGGCAATAACATTACATTCAGGGGGCAGCAAAACCTCTCCCTAGAGGACACAAACTGTATTTATATAATCAAAAGCCATAGGTGCAATCTCCTATATGTGGGGAAGTCCAAAAATGCAGTCAAGGTCAGGCTATCTCAACACCTCTACACCATAATGAACAGGAAAGAAGTACAGAGAAGGTTGGTGGCACATTTCTTATGCCATGGACTGGCTAATCTGAGAATCTGTCTGATTACACAGGACCAGAATTGGACAGATTGACAGAGAAGGCTGAAGGGAATGAATCAGAAAAGTGGGAACTGTCCATCCGATTGGTCTAAACATAAGAAACCGCGGCAGAATAACCAACGCGGCATAAAGTAACCTTTGTGGACTGATACACACAAAATAAAAAGTCCTGTTGTTAGAATTATCATGTAAAAAATGTTTTCTGTGATAATCTCCAGAACTGTGAAGATACCTACACCTGCATAAACTGCAAAGCACCCTGGAAGCCTAATTTGCATGGACCCACAAGGCCTCATGGGTGGCTAATTTTCATGGAAACAGCAGAGTATCATGGGAAGGAAGAATTTGCATAGAAAATGTAAAGCACCGTGGAAAATCGAGAAATACATAAGAAATGGGACTTTGCTGATGTTAGATTTTATTGCCAAAAAAAACCAAACATGTGTGACTCTATTGACATTTCAGTTGTTACCTGCGAACGCCATGAACAACCCAAAAAATATATAGATTAACTTATCCATTTTCCATCCTTCAAGGGTGCTGGAGCATAATCCAAAAACACTGGATATAAATAATAAGTCAAAGAAGACTTACCACTGTATTGTGCTGTTCTGTTTAACTGCGACATCTGCAAAAACATACATGACCATGAATATCTCTCAAAATGCATTATATGTAAATGCTAGTAGTGTACTGATGTAATCTGAAATAAATAAATAAATACAATCAGTAACACAAAACACAAGATTTCTGCATGAATTGAAATTCATCTTGTCATGCATGTCAAACTTTTCTCAGCTATATAATGCTACCTCAGGCCAACAGGGGGCGCTGCCGCTAACAACTTTGTCGTGTTCTTCATCCACAGTTCAGAGAAAATGACTGGTGAGGGCAATTAACCCTGTCCCTTCTGGTCCCAGGGCATAAAAAGGGACAACAACCCGAATAGAGATGTCTCTTGATCAGGGAAACGATCTGAAGACAGAATCTTCTTATTCTAACTTTACATCATCGGCACAAGCCTGACAATCAAGGCCATCTAACTACATGGCAGTGATTCTGTTGTATTCATGCCATTTTGCATTTTTTTTATTTATAAAGGATCTTTTACTAAACGGGGAGAGACGTTTTTGACTCACTGATTCTTCTTCAATCAACAACAATCTGTACTGCTGCAGAATGAAAACTGGCAGGCACTAGGGCAACAGAAAAGGACCGTGAGATGAAAACTTAAACCAAGACACAAGTGGGATTGATAACCAGATCATATAGAAGTCTGTAGTCACATGGTAAAGGCTTGAATAAAATATCCACAACAACTTGGACAAGTGCATACATGTAGCACCAGCTTAAATATTCATCACACTGATTGCGTCACTGCCTATGAAGAAAGGGGCAGGAATCCTTGTTGGTTCGTCAGAATCATGGTATGGATTTGCTTGATATTGTCATCTGTAGTGGGCAGCACGGCGGCGCAGTGGGTAGCGCTGCTGCCTCGCAGTTGGGAGACCTGGGGACCTGGGTTCGCTTCCCGGGTCCTCCCTGCGTGGAGTTTGCATGTTCTCCCCGTGTCTGCATGGGTTTCCTCCGGGCGCTCCGGTTTCCTCCCACAGTCCAAAGACATGCAGGTTAGGTGGATTGATGATTCTAAATTGGCCCTAGTGTGTGCTTGATGTGTGGGTGTGTGTGTCCTGCAGTGGGGTGGCACCCTGCCCAGGATTGGTTCCTGCCCTGTGTTGTCTGGGATTGGCTCCAGCAGACCCCCGTGACCCTGTGTTCGGATTCAGCGGGTTGGAATATGGTTGGTTGTTATCTGTAGTGGATGTGGATGAGCATCCCATTCTTTCTTCTTGCTTAACATTTGTCAAATCATTTTTGAACTTCTGAATCCATCTGTAAACATTCTGCCATTGTAAAAGATTGTCTCTATATTGTGCAGAAAGCCTTCTATGGATTTCTGCCCCACTATGGACAACAGAGCCATGTTTAGTTTGATATACATATATATATATCTTTTCATATATACATATATATATATCTTTTCATATGACCTTTGGTGGTCAGAGAACCCTGGTGCAATTTTCAGGTTAAGAGCCTTGCTCAAGTAGGGTCCCTAACACCAGTAACGGGATTTGAACCAGAAACCTTCCAGATACCGGCACAGATCCTTAGATATCCTAGACGCCAACAAAAGACTCACTGATCAACACTGAAACTTCACCATTGTGACCATAAACACACCATTTTTCCACATGTGTGCAGGAAATGCTGTACAGCCATCCCTAACAGTCATCGATTGTGGAGGGTCTGTGGCTGCCCTGCCTGGGATTTGTTCCTGCCTTGCGCTCTGTGCTGGCTGAGATTGGCTCCAGCAGACCCCCGTGACCCTGTGTTAATATATAGCGGGTTGGAAAATGGATGAATGGATGGATGGATGGATGGGTCTGTGGCTAATTATATCACATATCTCTTAAACATAAAAGTGCAGATCACAAAGTGCGGAAAATTTTTGACATATCCTCGTAATTTTTGGTTCCACCTTATCTCCTAGTCAAGTTACAAGAAAAATAAAAAATATCTTGTAAATGGAGTGTGATGTGTGTATTTAATTTATACCAACCACTAAAAGTTTTAAGGTTCCTCCATTTCTTCCAATGTTTCCTTTACCTTGACATAAACCTAAAAATGATTCAGTAAGGAATTAGATAAATGGTCACCTACCTTCAATTTTAATCTCCAAAGAAATCCCCACTTTAACTCCATACTGTTCAGCTGTACACCAGTACTGACCACTGTCACCCTCCTCCACATTGCTTATGTTCATAGTAAAGGTTCTGTGGATGAAATCGTCTGTCAATGATATGTTCTCTCCAGCTGGTACAACGACACAGGAGGACCATGATGTCCCCTTACACCAGGATTTCAAGTGATCTTTGTATTCTTGAATATAATAACAATGAGCGGTGACAGCTTCCCCTGCCTGCCCAATGATCAAAGAGTTATTTGTCCATAGACGAGATGGAGAAGCTGCAGACACAAAAGAAAGTTATTTTTCAATGTTTGTGAGTGCTGAAATCTGATCAGGCAATGGTCGGCAGTGCCACTTCTCAGAATCTATGAACTTATAAGTCCTGTATTCCAATAACATGTACACACCATTTCTCTGGTGTGAGTTACCATAACTCAAAAGATGTTTTTAGTCTTTTAAATGTGGACAGTGCAGAGACATATAAAAAGATACAGTAAATAGACTTTTGTAAACAGATGTAGGTCTAACAGTGAAGTGTCAGCATGGAGTCTGACTGGCAGCAGACTTCGTTTCACTGGTGTGTTTGCATCTGAAGGAAGAGCAGGCTGTTTATGCTGCCACTCCATTCACTGCAGATTTATGGACTGAAGTTCTAGCTATGCACTTTTCATTAAGGGCAAATAGGACACACTTAACAGATGGTACTGTTGTGCAATAATTTAAAGAGTTGCAAACATAGTGTTAAAACATTTGTAGCAAACTCAGCTTTGTCGTCATAGACAAACTTTTCTAAGATACGGTCAATGCAATTTCTTATCTAGAAAAAAGTTTTTTTGTGGAGTAAGTGAAATTTTCTTTGTGCCTGGCCCTACTTGCCTATGTCTGGGTTCTAACATTGAACCCTAGTCAAGTCAAGTCAAGTCAACTTTATTTATAAAGCACTTTACATACAACAGCCGCTGACCAAAGTGCTGAACATAGGCTAAAATAGATTTTAAACAAAAACAAAATAATAAATAAGTAAAATAAAATACAATAAATGAAACTAATTAAAACATAGTAAACACAAGTAAACAGAGTTAATACAGAGTAAAATCAACTGCTCACACAGGATCAAACGCCAAACCAAAGAGGTAAGTCTTAAGAGCAGACTTAAAAATGGGCAGTGAGGAGGCCTGTCTAATGTGGATCGGCAGTGAATTCCAGAGCCTTGGAGCCACAACGGAAAAAGCCCTATCCCCCCTGAGCTTTCGCTGAGTCCCAGGCACATCCAGAAGCAGCTGACCAGCTGATCTGAGTGAGCGGGAAGGAGAGTGCATATGCAGCAGCTCAGCGAGGTAGGGCGGAGCAAACCCATTTAAGGACTTAAAAACAAATAAAAGAATCTTAAAATGAACTCTAAACTGAACAGGCAGCCAGTGCAGTGAGGATAACACAGGTGTAATGTGCTCATTTTTTCACGTGCCAGTTAAAAGGCGTGCAGCAGCATTTTGCACCAGCTGGAGCCGAGACAGGGTGGACTGGCTAACACCAACATACAACGAATTACAATAGTCCAGCCGGGTTGTAATGAAAGCGTGGATTACTGTTGTAAATTGATCTTTGGAAAGAATGTTTTTTATCTTCGCCAAACGTCTCAGCTGAAAAAAACAAGATTTCACTACCGCGCTGATCTGACCATCCAGTCTAAAATCCTCATCTATTCTGAAACCCAGATTTGTAATGACAGGTGTACCATATTGTGCAAGGGGACCCAAATCCACAGGAGCAGAAGTAGAAATAGACCCACTGGTGCCCCCAGGACCAAAAACTATAACCTCTGTCTTATTTTCATTAAAATTTAAGAAGTTTACTGCCATCCAAGCTTTCACCTCTTCTAGGCACATAACCAAAGTTTGTATGGAGTAAGCATCCTTGCGTTTGAGGGGTACATAAACCTAAGTATCGTCTGCATAACAATGGAAAGCAATTTTATGCTTTCTAAGAATAGAGCCAAGAGGCAGGAGATACAAAGAAAATAGCAGAGGACCAAGTATGGAGCCTTGTGGAACCCCACATGAACCCTACAGGCAGAACATACAGTATCAGGTTCGTCTTGATCCTGTCCTGTCTCCTTTTCTCTTCACTCTGTACACCACAAACTATAAATATAACACCAGGTCAGGTCACTTGCAGAAATTCTCTGATGATTCTGCACTTATGGGATCTACTGATAAAGGGGGCTGAGAGAGAGGAGAGGAGTCAGGTGGAGAACTTTGTTTCTTAGTGAAAAGAGAATTGTCTGAATCATAACATCAGCAAAACCAAGGAATTGTTCATTGACTTTCAGTGCACCATGACGCCTCTATGTCTGATCACTATTCAAGGAGTGGATGTAGAGGCGGTGCACTCTGGCAAGTACTTAGGGGTCTACATTAATGGCAGGTTGGACTAGTCTTGGAACACAGAAGAATTATTTAAGAAAGGGCAGAACAGGCTCTTTTTCCTTAGGAGACTGTACTCCTTAATGTAGGAAATTACATCCTTCACATCTTCTACAGCTCTGTGATGGCCAGTGTGATTTTCTATACTGTGGTGTGCTGGGCTAGTAACATCACGTCAATGGAGGCCCACCAGATCAACAGGCTAATTAAAGGGCAGGCTCAGTCATGAGATGCACTCCGGGTCCCATGAAGGTTGTAGCAAAAGAGAGAATTAAAACAAAACTGAGCTCCATTATGAACAATGTTGCACATCCTCTCTCTGACATACTAACACTGAGGACTTTAAGCAAATGAATTATTCAGCAGAAGTGTGTCAAGAAATGCAGCGGAGGGCTCCTTTATACCAACAACAATACAGGATTTCTGCATAATGATTCACTGAGACAGCCAAGTCAGAACTTTTCTTTCTTTTGATTTTTCTTGCTTTATAGTCATTCTGGTGTGTGTTCAGATCGGAGAGTGTGTGTGTATATTTATTTATGTATGTATTTATTCATTTACACAGGTCAGGTGAGGTCAGGTTGGGGAGCATACACTGCACATGTACAGCATGTTGTTGCATCCACCACACGGCAAAACAGCTCGGGATCCTGGATGGCAACCCCCAAGGCAGACACGCGGTCCAGTCCCACCTTCCAGAAGGATTCTCTGAAGAGACACAGTACCAAAGCAGACCAGTCTTTGTCTCCGGTCACTGGATAGCATCCATATCTCGCAACGATATAGCAAGACAGGAAGCACCAGGACTCTAAAGACTTGGACCTTTGTCCTTTTGCATAGATATTGGCATCACCACAAACTCCTTTCCAGCGACCTCATGACCCCCCCATGCTCTCCCAATGCGTCTTTCTATCTATCTATCTATCTATCTATCTATCTATCTATCTATCTATCTATCTATCTATCTATCTATCTATCTATCTATCTATCTATCTATCTATCTATCTATCTATCTATCTATCTATTGTTATGTTATATTATTTTTCTTTAATAATAAGACAAAAAATACCAAACTTTGGGAAGTGTACAAAAGAGTTAATTCACAAAGTTTGATATGCAAGACTAGTTATTAACTTTAAAGCAAAAGAGCACTAGTAGTTAACTCAGTTAAAATAGTGTGCACTAACTGGAGAAACCAGATTACTAACATCTTACCATCGACCCTCAGCTCCACGTGCACTCCTTTAGATATTCCTTTCCTCTTGACAGAGCACCAGTAATCTCCATTGTCCTCAATCTCTAATCCATTGACACTGATAGTGAAGAATGTCTGCTTAATATTGTCAGCAAGCGTCACCTTCTCTCTGTCTGACCACCTTATGGTATCACAGGAGTTCCAATCAAACCCTTTGCACCAGCTTTTTACTTGGTCTTTGTAATCCTTGTGGTAATGGCACTGGAAGCTGACTGATCCACATTTTTGAAAGTGGATTAATGATTTATTTGTCCACAGGTAGGGAGAGGCTATAAATATGAAACAAAGAATGCTTTCATTACATATATACTGTGGACACAAACATAAATTGGTAAGTAAAAAATATATAATATTTATCTAATTTCTAAGCCTGCTTTATCCTGAACAGGATTGCGGGCAAGCATAGGGCACAAGGCAGGAAGAATCCCTGGACAGGACATCAGTACATCACAGGGTTAACACCACACACACACACACACGCACATGCACACGCACACACACACACACACACACACACACAATCATTGCATTTGCATGCACCTTGATAACCTGGTTAGCCACAGAAACCCAATGTGGTCTACAGTGATGGCTGTGAAAAATTCCTTTTGAAGAATAGAGATAATAAAGTTTTGAATAAAATGGAGACCTATGGTGACCAAAGCTGGACAACAGCAAGCAACATTAAAAACATCCATGAAAAAATCTCACATATTGCATAATTCATAGGTCAAGCCATCTAACTGTATGCTCACAGCATGTAAAATACATGCATTTTTTGCTAAAATATTGTTAAATAAGTAACTCCAGGAAATGAAAGCACTCCGCAAACAGGATGCTTCTTCACACTAGTTTGTGCTTTTTAATTAAAGTCCCACCTGTCCCTGTCATTCATTAGTTAAATGGCCTGTATTCAATTAAAAACCGCAATTCTCTGTGAAAGGGTTTCCTGTAAGCTGCCTTTGATAAAAATGTCAGCTAAACATATATAATAATAAATATATAACTTACCAAAAATCCTGAAGTCTATAGGTGTCCCTTTTTTAACCCCTCTTTTCTCAACAGCACACCAATAGTATCCAGAGTCTTTTATTTCCAGTTTACTCAGACTCACAGTGAAGACTCGCTCTTTCTTGTCATCTCTGAGGGCCACTTCCCCTTTAGAACTTTGAGCACCCGACTGCACCAGAATTTCACAGGAGCTCCATTCCATGCCTCTACATAAGAATTTTATATGATCTTCAAATTCAGGAGTATAGTAACACTGAATACTGACAGATCCTCCTTCTTGACCAGTGATGACTGTTTCATCTACCCACAAGTTAGATGGGGCTACAAACAATCAAGTAAACAAATTCAGCTTTTTGTATTACTTTGAAAAATTTACATGAAGTCATTTGAAATTATTTGAGATGTCCCAGCAATTATTATATTTCAAAGGATACTGTTGTGGAAAATACTCAATAAATAAAGAAGAGTCTTGAGCTATCATTACATATGAACTCTAAACATGGACCTTCTTTATTTACACCTACACGTGGATTCACAGATTGTATTGTTAACGCAGCTTGGCAGACTGAAGAAATCCAAAAGAAAGCTTCCTTTGATCAGTTAGGTTAATTTACATATAACAACTATGGAGCATTTCAAACAACTCAATCAACATACAGATAAATGGTATGGTCCAGAAACCCACCTCTGCTTTTAAGTATTATGTAAAGTCCCCAAACAGTTAATCATTTAGAGTCATAGCTGATACCTGGCTACAAAGAAATAAGGTTTCTTATATGTATATGTAGCCAAAGGTGTGCTACTTTGATCTTATAAGGCTTATTCCATAGACATTATTATATTTAAAATGGGTGGCCATAAATAAATATAGCTGAAGCCATGCAAACCATCTGACATGGAGAAAAAACTACTATAAAGTAAGAAACCTGACAGGGAAATGTGAAGAGACACATGGAAGCAACTCAGGCTATTAAAAAAGTGCTGAGGTGCTCCCTGTTTCGTGATGGCCAATACATGGTCAGGAGCTACTGTCTGCAATTTGTGGGCAAAGAATGAATCCCATGTTTAGCAAATGCATGTTCATGTTTTGGAAACAATGACTGTGAGAAAAATATGAAAAACTGGCAACTGCAATGGACATTAGATCTCACCTATGGATTGATAGAAGACATCACTCCTGCTTGTACCTAGGAAACAAACCTCCTCCACTCTCTTGAAGCAAGCCAGAGCTGCCTAAAGGTACTGCACACCTGTACTATTATGAGTGTGTAGCCAGTATTAAAAGAAGCTAAGTGTATCCTTTCTTTAGTGTTATTTTTTATTTTTTCATCATAGAATTTCCACTCTACCACTAGGAATATATAAATATATGGTGTCCCGACCAGAATTTATGTGGGATCCTTACCCAGACAGGATGCCAGTATTTACAGAAGGACAGGTGAAGACAGTATATTCAGCTTAATGTCTTCCCCTATACACTAGGTGGCAGCATCCTTGGGCTGCGATACCCATTCAGACACCCACAGGGAATGCAGGGAATTATAGTCCAGGGGTTCAGTAATGCTCCCACTTAGCGTATACAGGAAGACAATAAGCTGAAAACACTGCCTTCCCCTGTCCTTCTGTATTATTCGTGTCCCGTCCAGGTAAGGGACCCGCATTAATTCCGGTCAGGACCCCTGTCCATGTGTGTCATCCTTCTCATTGCTCCCACCTCAGCTGAGCCTTGTAAAACGAGGTGTTCCAGGGTATTCGAGGGGTATACTGTTCCTTAAGTATTTGCCACATGGTTTGCCAGTCCATGACATTGGCCTGTCACTTTGACCCAATGCTCCGGTTTTTCCCAGTACAGCATATGGGCAGCATATCCATCCATGTTCTGGATGCCGGCACTCATATCACCATGGCTTCCCCCTTGGTAGTCATGTCCTGTGGGTATGAAAAGAGGAGGGAAATTCTACTCAGGATGCTGGTCCCCTTGTGTCATCCTTCACTACATATATAGACTTTTGGTTTAGTAAAAGCTATACTTTCTAATGCACATGTTCCCAGGGAGCATGGGCCCCTGCTGGATGCAGTAAACTGTTACCAGAGAACAAAATATAAAATATACATGATATACATATTCATGATGTCAATATCAAATTTGAATATGCTGTGCTTGGTGTGTGGGTGTGTTTGTGTGTGTCCTGTGGTGGGTTGGCACCCTGCCCAGGATTGGTTCCTGCCTTGTGCCCTGTGTTGGCTGGGATTGGCTCCAGCAGACCCCCTTGACCCTGTAGTTAGGATTCAGTGGGTTGGAAAATGGATGGATGGATGGTATAAATATCAAGATGTCCTAATTAAATAGGCAGGCAGTTTCAAGAACATTGATTCATATCACTGGAGGTTGTACTCGTATTATACATTACTATTTGAAGAACATTTCTGCAATGTAAAAGGTTTCATTTATGTAACTTAAATATTACCTTATAGGTCATGTGTCTCATTTTGTTTGCAGGAAGGTGAAGTAATGTAGTATCAAGCATATAGAAGCTTACAGTATCAATCATGGGGGCCCAACTACTAGCAGTGTAACTGCACTGGGGCAACACTTAGAGACAATGTGCGGCCATCTTACTGATTCTGACCTCTCTAGAACCCCCCATCTTTTCCCATGTCTTTCTAGGAAGTGCTATCCAGGGATTGAGCGTTTGGAATATTTAAGCAGGAGTGCCACAAGAGTCAACAGGTCTGGTGTTTCAAGTGACAGGAGTTGATGACGGGAAGCAGCCTGAGGGAGGAGGACCTCCAAGTGGATGACAGAAACAATACAGAGGAGCCATGTTATTGCATGCTGTAGGGGTGGAGTAGGAGACAGGAGTTACGAGCCCAGATGCATGAAATTGCACTGTGAAGAGGTGGCCACCAGTTGGCAGGTGTGTGACTGAAGAAAAGCCAGGTGTTCATGCATGGTGTGCAGGCAGAGGGGACAATGCAAAGTGAGGCAAGAACTGTCCATGTGTTTAGTTGCGTATTTGTTGTTCTTGGATGGTGTTTCCCATGGCCCTTAATAACGGGGAAGTTTGCAGAGGCTTGTTAGGGTTTATCAAACTGTCTGTTCTTTGTTTTCATCGTAAACAATTAAAACACCTTTCTGTCTGAGGATTCAAACCTGAACATCCTGTGTGGTGTCTATCACCATGACTGTGGGTTTACCTGAGTCTTTGTTCCTGTGTTCGTTATAGTACTATAGCAAATATGCACAGTGGTCAAGAAATTTGTGACAACACCTTCACTATATTTCTGAGTAGGCGTAATGTTCCAATAAAAGACAGATGTTTAAGATTGGACTGACTCAGTGGAATAATTTACTGTGTGGGTGCCTTAGATGGCGGCAGAGATGACATTTTTCTGAAAAAAACTCCTTTGAGTTATACTTCAATACAAAATCTGTATTAGTTAACACAATATTTAATCATTGTAAGAGTGTTGGAATAGATAATACAATGGCTGATTGAGCAAGAAATGACTGACAATACAGAAATACATGATATTCATTCATTTTCCAACCCGCTGAATCTGAACACAGGGTCACGGGGGTCTGCTGGAGCCAATCCCAGCCAACACAGGGCACAAGGCAGGAACCAATCCCGGGCAGGGTGCCAACCCACCACAGGACACACACAAACACATCCACACACCAAGCACACACTAGGGGCCAATTTAGAATCGCCAATCCACCTAACCTGCATGCCTTTGGACTGTGGGATGAAACCCATGCAGACACGGGGAGAACATGCAAACTCCACGCAAGGAGGACCCGCAAAGCGAACCCGGGTCTCCTAACTGCGAAGCAGCAGCGCTACCACTGCGCCACCGTGCCGCCCAATACATGATATTGTAACTACCAATTCTATCTGTCATTTAATGCCTGAATGAAAATGATGTCAGCTACCTCAGCCAAGTATTTACAGTTCACTTCAAGAAGAATATGTTGTTCTAACAAAGACTGGTGACTGAATTTCTTCTGAAGAAGGAAATCCCTGTCACTGCCACAAAGGCATGGCTTTAAATACAGGAACACAGACATTGTAGATATTGTCAATCAGCTCTATGGCAGTCTAATTGAGCTCATCACAGGGAATCAATGCACGTCAATCAGAAAAGTGAGTCTGCCCAGGTAGCAGTGCATCATCGTCTGCACTCAAGTAAAATGAAGTTGCACCTGTATGGGGATCTTCAGACTTTTAGAATGGTGGCAAAATTTACATTTATCTAGATTGAATTTCACAGAAATGTAAAAAAAAAAGGTATGTAGGTTTTATTAGCATTTAGTAATTTCCTATTCACATACAGTATGTCTGTATAGCCTGCAACTTATAAATGTCAAAAATACCAATAAGCAAAGGCAGTAGTACTTGTAGTAGTCCTTTCAGAGCACAGTGACATTATAATCAGTCAGTATACTATCAGGGAGATGCTGGCAAGGATATGGCATTACCATTGGATAAAGAGTGAAAAGAAGACCCATGCCTACAATGACCCAACATCTCTGAATGCCTTGTAGCACAAGAGCCGGAGAAAAGTGTGACAGAATGGGATGGACTCCTGGCCAACTCAAACTAATGGAACTTTTGGGACCTTCAAAACATGAGTTGGCATCATTTTGAACAAATGAGGTGGGTAGGACTGATGAGGTTCCTTGGGCTGGATGGCCTGTTCTCATTATACATTTTCTAATGTTCTAACTATGACAGGCAGACCAGAAGCTGCTAGTTACACCTTTATCATAAAACACATCACTCAGCCCCTTCAAACTACTTGTCTAAATGCCATCATATACATCAATTCAGCAAATAAATAAGTATAATGTATAATAAAAGATAATGCTTAGATAGAACACTTCTTTGGCAACAGGGGGCAACACATTGTGCCAAATAATGAGAAGTCACTGCATGTTTCCTTTTTAAAAGTACGGACTGGTAGGGGGAATACCATGAGTCTCCAGTTTGATAATTAATAACACATGGTGTTGGATTGTAAAGATTTGAATCAGTGCCTCTGATTATTGAGACTACGTCATTTAAAAACAAAACTGAGGACACCAGAAGAAGCTCTGGCCTGATGTCTGTTATTGTTTCATACATACAGTAAATCAACATAAAATGTCTCTTGCTGTGCATGCTGTAGTTGATATCGGTGTCTGTTCACGGTTTCTGGCAGCAGCAGTTGCGTGGGGCAAGTGGTGGCAGTTGCAGCGCGACACAATCCGGTTTGTACCTCGTGTCATCGTAAGTGGTGGTCCTCCCAGGCGAACGTTGCTGTAAGCACATCAGCTACACAAACGTGTTCAGCACCACGATCAGCTGATGTTGGTACCTCACTTTCGTTTTCGATCTCCAACTCCAGATCACTTGCATCAAAATTGGAGTCTGAGAAGTCTGATTCAACGATAGTACGTAAACATCATCCACGGAGAATTTTGCTTTGACCATTCGCTTTGGTCTCTCACCAGATCTCTTCACTACTCATGCACGCACAGGGAATCAAGGTCAAATCACTGAAGCTAACTTTCTAGCAAAGAGAGTCAAATTAAAATAGAACAGAACAGTGAGTTTAGTCTCAGTTTACAGCTGATTCCCGTCCTCTACCCCTGAATTTCGACAAAAGTCTGCATCAGGACAAATATGGACGTCAATAAGCCTTGCTCTGTGGTAGCTTACAATAATCAAGGGGTGAGTCAATCATGTGATTCAGGCACCAACATTCTACTCTCTCATGTACAAGCAATGAAAAAAACATATCATAAGAAGAACGTGCCAAGAAACACACTTGTACTGTCCTGATTGTTTTTGTTACGCGTAATAACATTTTTTTCTTTTTGACAAAAAGAAATTCACTGTTTTTGCCTCATTTTTCCAGGGTTAAACATAATGCTAAGAAGGCTACAAACTCTGTTTGCAGCAATTTCACCAAAAATGTTTTGTTTGTGTTGCTTTAAATGTGGCAAAGTAGATTTCTCATAGCATTTAGAGCAAATTTTAAATTACTACTAATAGGATGACACCTTTATCCAAGATGGCTTACAATAATTGTTTTGTTTCTTTTGACTAATTAGAACACAGGCTGCTGAAGTGACTTGCTCAGGGTCACACAGTGTCAGTAGCAGGATCTGACCATACAACCTCAGGGTCTGAAGTCCAAAGCCTTAACCACTATACCACACTGCCTATCAAATTTCAGCAACTAACTTTGTTTAAGGCTTCAAAATCTTTACTTAATGTACACGAAACATCATTAAATCAACCATTGTCTTTCCATCTCATCCTGCTCTGCCACAATAAACTCATACCTGTGACTTTCAGCTGCAGGAAGGCCCCGTCTTCACTGATCTTGATGCCACACCAGTATGGGCCTGAATCTGCCTTTGTCAGACCACTGAAAGACACAACGAACACACTGCGGTCTTTATCATCTCGTATGGATATTCTGGTGTCACCTTTCTCCGGAGAATCACTTTGTTTTATAATTTTACAGGAGTGCCATTGCCATCCTTTGCACCAATATTTCACATGTCCTTTATCGCTGGGACTGTAGTGACATGGGATACTGAGTGACCCTCCTACCCAGCCAGACACTTCATTTTCTGTCTTCAAGCAGTGAGTGACTGAAAACAAAGCATACATTTGAAAGAAGTCAATTTCTCAATAATATACAAGACAAACTCTTAAAATATTGCCTAACTTTAAAAGCAAAAAACAGTTTTTTAAACACATGTAACAGTATTTTCAGCATGGACTTTATATTTTCAGAGCTGACTTTATATTATCAGAAATTCAATACATTTTTCTGTTTGGTTCCCCATAACATACATATACAGTATGTTATTGTTATATTATACATACATACATACATACATACAGTACATTTAAAAACATACAAAAATAGACGATTTCTTGATATTGTCTATTTGTGTACTTTTGTTTTATTGATTGTCATCAGATCTTTAAACAAAATGTAGTATTAGACAAATGGAAATGGAGAAAACATGTAACACTATAAGCTGTTGTGGAAAAGAGGACGGAGGTAAAATTGGATGCATCATAAAAAATCCCCTCCATTCCCTCCAGGAGGTGCTTTCTGAGAGCACTTTTAGTCTCAGGCTCATTCCACCACAGTGTGCTAAGATGTGCCTCTGGGGGTCTTTTCTGCCCACTGCTATCCAGCAGTACAGTACTTCCAACTGACTCACTTAAGTTTATTTCTATCTATCTATCTATCTATCTATCTATCTATCTATCTATCTATCTATCTATCTATCTATCTATCTATCTATCTATCTATCTATCTATCTATCTATCTATCTATCTATCTATCTATCTATCTATCTATCTATCTATTGATTGTCTGTATTATCTGTCCTGTTAGTTTGTATCTTTCTTTATGTTTGTGCTGCTTTATGCATCTGAATTTCTCCATGAGATTGATAAAGGTAATCTAATCTAATCTATTGAAGTAATAAATTTATGCAACACCTGCATTGCTCTATGAAAAGTGAATTGCCCCCTTAGTTAATCGTCAAACAGCCGACAAGCATTAACTCAGTGGTTCTCAAACTGTGAGGCGGGCCCCTCTAGGGGGGCGCGAAGTAACAAAAAGGGTGGCGCGAAGATGTGAAAAAAAGAAAACAAGAATTGAAAATATGAAAAATACATCTATTGAAACCAAAACATATTAACTTAAACTACATTCTGATACTAGGAAAATAAATATAGAGTTAGATAAATGTCGATAAAAGTTAAGTAGGTATAATAAAATATGCATCTATGATATATCATTAATTAAAAAGAACAAATTGGTATTAGTGGGCTCCTTTCAAAAAAACGTTAGGGGGTGGCGCAATTAAAACTGTTATGAAAACTCGGGTTGCAAATACTTAAAGGTTGAGAAACACTGCGTTAACTGATAATCAGACTCCACTGACTGAACACAGCCATACTTGAACACAGCCCAGGAGAGCCTCACGTATTGAGCCTTTCCACGAGAGTGAGTTGTCAGATCTCAGATCTCTTTATGTGTGCCGTGGCGTACAACCAATATTGAGAAAAGATGGTCCCTTGATCTTAGTGACAACAGTTCACCTGACTTCCTATAGACATATTCAGAATTTATTGTCTGTGCAGATCTTCATGCTGAAATTAAACACATAAGAGCCTGACTGCCCTCCTGATCATTTACATATAAGTACGCTTAAGCTGCATTTAGTCGCACACAAGTTTGGATTTCATTGTTAGTACATCTCTTTTTGGACAACAATCAAACAGTCCTTATTATATATAGTGCAATTAATTACTGTCCCCTCAACGGATGTTTTACAAAGTTTAAATACCTTGTCAATTCTACAATTGATGATTTTGGGTTATAAAATAAAAAATTAAATTCAAGCAAAATAAATTTCAGAAATGTAAAACATTTGAATGTAATTATGTTGTCAGTGTTCATTTCTCTTCTTTCTTTATTCATACTAATCATTCATCTACTGTGCATTCACTTTCCATTTTGCATATGAAGTTCACAGTTCGAGTGTGCATCTACTGAGCCTGCTTTTAGGTTTAATATGCTCATTATTAGTGTTTTAATAAATCATAGTAATACATAAAGTGTATATATAAAGTGGATTACTCTACGATAGGTGATTAGTAATTTTACAAATAGTACACATTAACACAGGTTAAAGCCATGATATACCCAAACAGCACTATTTTAACTGCGTTTACAGCATCAGTAACCAACTGGAGAAAAATGCTAATGTTTCATTCTATAACAACTAAAAAATACAATTTTAAACAGTTATTTACAAAATAACATTTAGCTGTTCATCAAGAGCACATTTTGGTTAACAAATGTTATTAATTGTGTGTGTCAAGAAACACGACTGGAGCTCCTTTATACCAACAGCATACGGCCTCTCTGGGACTGGAACTGTCAGGTCAGAAGTATTTTTTAAATATTTTTTTTCCTTTGTAGTCATTCTGCTCTGTGTTCAGCTCGTAATGTGTGTGTGTAAATAAATATCAGTCTATCCAGGCATTCATTATTTAAAGAGCTTCGGTAAAAAGCAAAATATGCCCCTGGGGACAAATAAAGATCTATCTATCTATCTATCTATCTATCTATCTATCTATCTATCTATCTATCTATCTATCTATCTATCTATCTATCTATCTATCTATCTATCTATCTATCTATCTATCTATCTATCTATCTATCTATCTATCTATCTATCTATCTATCATATAGTGCCTTTCATATCTATCTATCTATCTATCTATCTATCTATCTATCTATCTATCTATCTATCTATCTATCTATCTATCTATCTATCTATCTATCTATCTATCTATCTATCTATCTATCTATCCAATACAGTGCCTTTCATATCTATCTATCTATCTATCTATCTATCTATCTATCTATCTATCTATCTATCTATCTATCTATCTATCTATCTATCTATCTATCTATCTATCTATCTATCTATCTATCTATCTATCTATCTATCTATCATATAGTGCCTTTCATATCTATCTATCTATCTATCTATCTATCTATCTATCTATCTATCTATCTATCTATCTATCTATCTATCTATCTATCTATCTATCTATCTATCTATCATATAGTGCCTTTCATTTCTATCTATCTATCATTATGAATAGAAAACCTCATAAAACATCCAATAGGCACAGAAGATACACAGTGATGCAAGATAGACACTGATAGCCCACTGAAAAATGCTATATAAAATAATAATTAGCTACAATTTAACAATAATACGTTCATTTTAAATATATCACAAACACTTATGCATATCCTTTTTGCCTTTTTATACTTGAATGTTTTCTTTGCCTATCTACTACAGTTAGTATGCACTGTATAGTCTGATGTGACACTGCAGTTGCACCTTCAATAAAGTATCTATCTACTGTATATTTTATATAGTTCCTTTACTATCTATTTATTATATTGATTTTTCTTATCTATCTATCTATCTATCTATCTATCTATCTATCTATCTATCTATCTATCTATCTATCTATCTATCTATCTATCTATCTATCTGTTAAATAGTGCCTTTCAAATCTATCTATCTATCATATATCGCCTTTTCTTATATTTCTATATTTTATATAGTACTTTTATCATCCTTTTGTCAATACAGCCTTTCATATCTATCAATATGTAAGTAAAAACTATTTTTGCATAGATACAGCTTGTGGCACTAAATTAAAGATCTTACATGATTTTAAATAAAATACACACACATAAACTAAGTTAGCCCGAATCAAGGCACACAACACAATTATTTTGATATTAAATGTTTACGATTTGTCAGTAAAACAGTCTAAACACATTTAAAGTATCCTAGAGAAATATAATTATAAAAAAAAAAATGTGTCAAAATTCAAGCTAGTTAAAAATAAAAACATCTTTTTTACCTCTCCAGGCAGTTAGAAGAAGAATGTGAACACACCACATTGTGCGTTTACTGCCCTTTGTTTAATAACACCTTTAATTGCGTAGCTTTAATTGAGGCCTACATCTGGCGCTCATCACAGGTCTGTGGTTTCCTGTTCCAAACAGCTCAGGTCTAGTAGTGACAAGCAGATTTTTGCCTTAAAAGTATTTTTTATTTCAAAATTTAATATAAAAATGAAAGTCTGTCACTCTTGTACTGCTTCTTATTTGAGGTTTTCCCAGGATATTATTTATCCTTAAATACGGTCTACATATGGTCTAAATTAGTGCCCTTGGCAGTGCATTATTGTCAGTACATTATGCTGAGCTACAGTGACCGTATCACCATCAGCTACAGAAAGTCTGCTTTATCGCAGCGGTCCTCCAGTTCAGTCCTGGACCCTCACCCCCCAATGGCTGCAGGTTTTTGTTCCACCCAGTTCCCCAGTCAGTGAGTCATTTTTACCTTTCATTCATCTTGTAGTTTAATTAGCTGTGTTTTTACTTCTTCCCTCATTTTGCACTCAGAAAAGTGCATTAGTGTTAATCTTACATTTATAAGAAATGAAGAACAAATGGCCTGCAAAATGCTTACCCGAGTCATTTTCTTTTAATTATTTTTTTTGGTGGAGTTTGCCCTCTTAATTATATCTTAATACTGAAAATTAATGACTACACACAGCAGAGCAATTTTACCCAATTGTATGCTTATTAGTAAATAATGACATAAATAACCAGAAGACTAAAAAGAAGAAAATCCTAAAAAGTAAAAAAAAGAAATCCTTATATTCCAGTTTCATTCAGTAATAATACATTTTAATAATAATAATTAATTGCAATTATATTACAATTTTCTTGCTATTCAAAGTGCTTTACATAGACAGAGAGGATCCACTTCCCTCACCATTAATATACAGTACCCACCTGGATGATGCGACAGCAGCCATGTTTGCACCAGTACGCTCACCACACATTAGCTATTACGTGGTGAAGGGATGTGAGAGCAATTAGAGAAGGGGTGTGATTAGGGGGCCAGTACGACTAGGCCATGTTGGGTGATTTAGCCAGGACAACCCTACTGTTTTTGAAAGATGCCCAGGGATCTTTATGACCACAGAAAGTCAAACCTCAGTTTTATGTCTCATCTGAAGGATGGCACCATTTTTACAGCACAGTGTCCCCGTCACCACACTGGGGCATTGGGATCCACACACAGACCACAGGCTTCACCAACACCTCTTCCAGCAGCAACCCAAGCTACAAACCAAGTACTGGCCAGGCCTGAAAATGCTTTGCTTCAGGAGGATGATCTGTTCTGAATTGCAGGTAGTATGGTAATTTTGGATTTATACATAAAAGCCAAACTAGGTAGTAACAGCTTGCCTAATTAATGTAGGAGTCCAAGTAAAGATGAAAATGGTTGGGATGAAAAACAATAGTAGCGACGAGTGAAACAGGCAAGTTTCTATTCACACACATTTTCATGAAATTGACACAAAAATTTATTTTGCAGACAAGATTTCAACTGGAAGACACAAAACTCCACAAAGAGTTTTTTAGGGTTTTAAAAGTTTTGCGTTTTGGTGTAAAATAAGGGATTTTGCTTTGTAAAGCCTTTTTAACAGATTCATGTTTACTTGTGTTCCTTTCTGCAGCTGCATAAGGCATGTAATGCACACCAAAATGGTAAAAATCAATTCTATTTATCACTGTGAAGGAATGGAAAATATTTTCTTAAAAAAGTGACATGCTGAATATTATCCATTTGAAAATACACCAAAACACAATTTATAATAATAGTAATAATAAGGAACAAAAATAAATGGATATTAAATAAAATCTCAATTATTCATTTGCAAAAAGTTTGAGTGAGATTGGTGGTCAAAGATACATTGTCGCTAAAAATGTATAGTTCTAAACTTGTGTAGATGTGTTATGTGTAATTCTATTTCTTTCTTTCTTTCTTTCTTTCTTTCTTTCTTTCTTTCTTTCTTTCTTTCTTTCTTTCTTTCTTTCTTTCTTTCTTTCTTTCTTTTAGTTTTAATTCTTGCTGTTTCTTTTTTGTATCATCATTCCTAAAGAAGTAGGATTTTGAAAAAAAAAAAAACTTGTTCCATGACATCAGTTTCCTAATAATGAAGGCCACAATAGAAGAAGATAAGTTACAAAAAGAAAGCTATAAATATTCACCCATCCATTGAAGTCCAGTTCAGGATTTTGTCAAACTTCACCTTACCCTAGGAGCACAGAGCCTAAGGCAGAAAATAACATATAACAGGACACAGTGACAGTGTGCATAAAAATAAAATGAAGGTTTGTTTTTTCAGAATGCAGGTAGAAATCATCTCTATGTGTAAACAAAACTGCTGTGGTTTCTACTACACACTTTTTTTAATTAGATGCATGACAGAACATGTTGACCTGTGGTTTAGTGGTAATTGTTTGTACCGGAAAATTGGCCGTTAGATGGTGAAGCTATGAGACAGAAGCACTGCACTCATCCGGCTTCAGAAGAAATTACAATTTCACACAAGAAAATGAAAACTTGCAAGCCAAATGTAACCAAAATATGCAAAGTAAAATAACACGGACTATTAAAGTGTGTACTTTGTAGTTCTGAATTCTGTATTTTGCATGTCTGATAAAGTTATGTTAGCATGTTTAAAACTTAATATTAGAACAATCTAGACGAGAACAGGCCTTTCAGCCCAACAAAGCTCATCAGTCCTAATCACTCAAATAAAAACCCATCAAGTCGAGTTTTCAAAGTTCCTAAATTCTTACTGTCTAACATGCTACTTGGTCTTGTGTTCCAAGTGTCTGTGGTTTTCTGTGTAAAGAAAAACTTCCTAATCTTTTATGAAATTAAATGAGACAGAGGAGAGGACTCAGTTGGAAATGTTTGAGAAATGTCTGAACATTAACATCAGCAAAACCAAGGAGCTTGTTATTGACTTTTGCTGCACCAAAAAGCCTCTATGTCTGATCACTGTTTAGGCAGCAGATGTACAGGTGGTTCACAGCTACAAGTACATTGAGGTCTGCATTAATGACAGATTGGATTGTCTCAGAGCACAGAAGTATATAAGAAAGGGAACAACAAGCTCTTCTTCCTTAGGGGACTGAGCTCTTTTAATGTGGGTAGTAACATCCTTCACATCTTCTATAACTCTGTGATGGCCAGTGAGATTTTCTACACTGTGGTGTGCAGGGCTCGTAACATCACGTCAACAGAAGCCCACTGAATCAACCAGGTAGAGGTCGTAGCAAAAGAGACAATTAAAACAAAATTTAGTGCCATGATGAACAATGCTGCACGTCCTCTCTCTGACACACTAACACTCAGCACTAAGTTATTCAGCAGAAGTGTGTCAAGAAATGCAAACGGGGCTCTTTATATCAACAGCAATACACCTGCATAATGCCTCATTGTGATTGCACCTTGAAAGTGAGGAGGTGCAGGACAGAGCTGTTCAGAGGAGCCTGGTCAAGCACATTGACCACAGGTAGAAGTGGAAAAAGATGAAGAGGATGAAAATTAATGTTTTTAAAAAAACACATTTTTAATAAAGAAAAGAAATCAGGAATGCACAGTAAAAAAAACAAAAAAAAAAACAAATCAGGTTGGATGCTTTGGAATGGAATTAATTGGGAAATGTATTATACTAAATTAACATTTTTTAACAAATTAATTACTGGTTCTATCAGTTCAACTCTTTAACCAATGAACACAATGACAATGATGGGGTTCAGGGGCGATTCTGTCGGTGTTTGTGTGTGTGACTGGGTCCTACGATAGACAGGCACTCTGTCCAGGTGGTCTGCTGTTTTGTCAGGATAGGGCCTAGGCCAACCTCAAACTGGATTGGGTGTGGTGGAGTATATTCTGCTCATTAATGCTATTTTTGTGCACCCATTCAAGTGCAAGACTGTGGTTGGAGGCCCAATAGCAATAGGTGGACAAGAATTGGGAGTCCCAGGATGACAATGGTAATTTTTGCAGGGATCTTAAAGAAAGAATTATTCAGTTAACTCTTAGAAACGTGTCCCATTAACAAAAAGGTGAACTTCTGCAGAAAATTAAAATGATTATTCTTCCTGCTTATTATTGCTCTGCTGTTTTCTTCTTGCCTCTTCTTTCATCCCTGCCATATTCTTCCTTTGCCTTTTCCATTCTTCCTTGATTACTAGTCCTTGTTTGCCCATTCTCATGTAATCCCGTTTTTGAGTTTACTACTTATTCTTACATGTCTGCATTTCTTCTTTTGCTCTAATCAAAAGCATTTAAAGATAAGACTGAAATGCTTTCTTGAACTCATTGGGAAAACCATGTTTAAAATGATGAGGAAAGGAAATAAATATAAGTTCCAGCTTGGCTAAACCTGAGTCCGAGAAGGTCCTTTGTGATCATTTCCTGTACTTATCACACGTCTTTAAAGAGTCCAGACTTACAGAGATGTCTCGAAGACCAGCAACATTTCCTGGGGTCTGCTGGTTTTTCAACGGGCTCTGAAAAGCAGATGATATCAAGTATTAGAATTAATCAGTTAATTAACTCAGTAATCAATAGTTATCATCTGTAAGTTTAGTCAGTCAGTCAGTCATCGTCCAACACGCTATATCCTAACACAGGGTCACAGGGGTCTGCTGGAGCCAATCCTAGCCAGCACAGGGCGCAAGGCAGGAACAAATCCCAGGCAGGGTGCCAGGCCACCGCAGGGCACACACACAAACACCAAGCACACACTAGGGACAATTTAGGATTGCTAATGCACTTAACCTGCACCTAACCTAACCTAAACTGGAGCTCCCGGAGACTGGCTAAAACTTAGGAAGCACTGTCATCTTCCATCAACATCAACACAACACAATGTTTCCACTATTTCCAAATTAGAAACTTTGCTAAACGAAATCTGTCCAGTCTTCCTCACCTCCCACCTATTTCTATTCCAGAAGAGATATTGATCAGTCTTGGGGACTCAGGCAGCTTCCTTTTAAAGATCCCAGAGTACAGTGGGAAAAGGATCTCATACTCAATATTTCAGAAATGGAGTGGAAGGCAGCCACACACAGAATTCACTCTACCTACATTTGTGCAAAATATTCAGTTATTCAACTGTGACAGATAAGGGCGCTCTCGCTCCCTTGAACCCTCGGGCAATATGCCAGACACCGGATAAAAGTCCAAATATGATATTTATTATAATAATACTGTGCACAAAGCACCACCACTCCACAAATCTCCGATAAACCATACACAATAAACAAATCACAATAATCCTCCACTCCCAGACGCTTAGCCGCCCTGCCTCCCAACTCAGCTCAACGTCTGGGATCTCCTAAAGTCCTTTTATAGTCTGTGACCCGGAAGTGCTTCTGAACCCTCAGTCCATGTGACTTCTTAGCACTCTCCGGGTCAGATCAAAACTCTTCTTTTTCATCCCGGAAGCACGTCATTTCTTCTGCCCATGTGACTGGGATGTACTTCTGGGGTGTAGGGAAAATAGTCCTTACTCCTCCCTGCAGCATCCTCTGGCGGTCCCCATGGTATCCAGCAGGGCTGTGAATTAAAGGTCCACTGTCCATAATTCCCTGCTGGCATTCGGGGCACTTCCACGCTACAGGGAGGGCTCCACCTAGCGGCCTGGGGGTATTGGCCGGGATGAATGGCCGGCCATATCCCACATCAACTTAAAATCTTTTATCAAACACATTTGTGTCGTTTAAAATTGTCCAAAATGTTTCCAGGGCAAGACCCAACCTATAAACGTTGCAATCGAGCTCCAGCCTCATTGGGCCACATGTTTTGGGCCTGCACCAAATTAATTTCATTCTGGACAAAACTTTTTAAATGCCTTTCAGACAGCTTTGGTGTCAGAATCTCTCCTAATCCTCTAAGAGCTGTGTTTGGTGTTCTTCCAGATGGGCGTAAAGTGGAGAAGGACAAGCAAACTGTAGTTGGTTTTACTTCACTACTGGCACATAGACTTATCTTGCTCAACTGGAAGACTCCTGACCCACCTCTTTCAAGTCAATAGGTAGCTAATGTTATATATTATCTGAAATTGGAAGGATTTAGAGGATTTGTTCAAAACGTTTTAAAAACCTGGCAGGAACTAATCAATAACATTTTAGAATGAGAATTTATACTGGGGGGAAAGACTCTTTTCTCTCTTCACTACTCTCAACAGTTTTACTTTCTCTCTTAAGTATGACTTGATTGTATGGAATGTTATATACTTTTAATAAATTCAATAAAAGATCAAAAAAAAAAAAAGAAACTTAGGAAGCACTGTATTCTGTGCTTTATTGATTCATTACTCACCTTGTAAAATATGTTACTATGAGGATCGCAAAAAGAAATCCAGCAAACAAGAGCCAGCGAGCAATGCTATATGCTGTCCAGTACTGCCAGGCCAAACAGCATTCTTGACTAGAAAAAAGAAGACAACAACACTTATTTCTATACCACATTTTCATGCAAAAGATGTACCTCAAAGTGCTTTAAGACATGTCAAAGAAGTAGTTGCATGCTAAGAAAAACAAATTAAATTAAGATTAGAATAATGAGTAAATAGTACACAAAATATAAATAAATAATGCACATAATTTTATATCTTTCTTATGTAAGAGATTTAGAGTCCTTAAACATAGAATTTTTTTTAAGTTTCTAAATGACAGTCTGATTACAAGATTAGATGGCCAAGGTGAACAAAAAAAAAAAAAAAAAAAAAAACAGTTAAGCTGAAGTAAAAAACGAAATCTGCAGGGGTTTGAGGCCAAAAGACCACCCAGCTCCCACTGAGAATTCTGCCTAATATAAATTGTTCTAAGGAGTTCTTTATTTATTTATTTATTCAGGCTTTGTCTCAGAGGATTTAACACAGGGGGTCTCATGACAAGTTGGGGTATCTGCTTTCATTTAGACTTCACAGCCAGCTACATAGGACTTTGGTCAGAAGAGGAATCTCACACTTGGAAGAATGAAAAGGACTCTTGGAATTACGTAGTATTGAGTATCTTGCCAGCATTTCCAAAATAAATGTTTAATATATAATGTTAATTTAAAAAAATCCTGAAATGTATTTTGGTACGTTTCACTTTACAATCCGAATTTATCTAATGTAATATCATCCACCATTTTCAAACTCAGCTATCCAGTTCAGGCACAGCTGGTACCTATCCCAGATAGGATGCCAGTCTCTGTTAAGGGCGTACCCTCACCAGGCCAATCTAACATTCTGTCTCCACACAGGCAGTGAATAACCATGGATTTGAACCCAGGGCTCTGGAGTGCTGCGCCATTCATCTTAAAACTACCACTTTGTAAATGTTGTTAAACTGTTATCACTCATGACTGTGAAAACCTGCCTTTGCGTTGCTGTCTCTGCCTCTTGTGTTGCAAACGTTGACAGCTCCACTGTAGTAAATGCCATTGTACTTGTGGTTGTCACACATGATGTTGATGCTGTGAAAGATAAGACAGAACAGCAAGTATTTGGTAGTAGGTTGATATCAATGTTAAGTTTAAGCCTTTCAAATGACCAAAAATTGACCCTGGACTCTGATATTTTTAAATTAAGCCTTTTAAGTTCCATGGACTTTATGGTGGTAAAGAGGCATCCTCCTACTTATTTACTTACACTCTGCTATTGCAACTTCTTTCTTTCTCCACATAGTTTGGTTTCTTTTCACGTCTTAGAGGCATGCATTTTAAGTTAATCACTGATTTTAACTTAACTCAGCGTGAGTGAGTATGGATGTGTGCCTGAGCGTGACCTGCGACAAGCATTATAGGATGTGAGTGTAGAAAGTCTTTAAATGTAGTAGACAACAGTAATGGCTTCAGTTATAAACCGGGTAGTATGAGTAAAGGAGCTCAAAGACACAGAACAGACTCCACTAATCTGAAAGAGCTCGTCTGCTCCAGATCACTTTATTTCTGCTCATTCAGTTGTTGTCTTCTGTAAGTCCATCCCTGGCAACTGTAGACTCAACTGTCTGTGATAAAAACTCTGTTATGTGCTTGCATTTTGCCAAATGTTCAATTCACGGGTATACATTGGAAAAATTGCTTGGATTATTTCATGTGGTTTTTGTATATTTTTGGGTACTGAATTTAAAAATGAAAACTGTTTTTCTCTATCATGTAACATTTTTCACCAAGCACATTTTTTAGCTGTCATTTATAGTTTTTTTTTATTGGTTTTGCACTATAATTAAATGTCAATATTTTATTTTACTGATAATTAGGGAGTTCTGTCCCCTGCTTGCTTTGTTTGCCAACCCCTGGGGGGGGCACTACACGCTAGCCACTTCGCGGCTCTGCCGCTTGCATATGGGCAAGCAGATGTACAATTTAAACGGATTGGTATTTTCATGGGAATTCTTACATATACATAATACAACTATCCATCCATCCATTTTCCAACCTGCTGAATCCGAACACAGGATCATGGGGGTCTGCTGGAGCTAATCCCAGCCAACACAGGGCACAAGGCAGGAGGAAACCCGCGCAGACACGGGGAGAACATGCAGACTCCACGCAGGGAGGACCTGGGAAGCGAACCCGGGTCTCTTTACTGCGAGGCATAATACAACTAACTATTCTATATTACAGCGAGTAATTAACCATAGTAAAAAATAGCAAAACGTAATAAATTGAAAGAAAATTAAGAGGTATTCGTTGCATTATACATTTTCATTCTGTTTGGCTTTGAAATTAACACGCAAATACTTTTTAAACTTACACTTTTACTGTAAAACTTCAGTACAAACATTAACTTTTCGTCAACATCACATTGAATTTTGATTCCATGTTTGGACTTACATTATGACAACGCAACGTATAACTGCCCGTGAGTGAATATCATTTCTTTCTCTCTAATAAATAAACCAACTTTTTTGAATGTTTATCCCTGTGATTTGTTAATTGTCACAGCAAAAGCTATTCTAACGGGAAACCGTTTTAATACAAATGGCATATCAACATCTCCTTTGGTGTCTAATGTTATCCGTGGAAGATGTACTACGTTACCTTTCTTCTCTCCTGTTAAAATTTTACATGTCAGAATTGTTTGACCAATTTTGAATACAGTTAATCTTGTCCTATTGCATAGCCCATCACTCATAAATAAATTATGCAATAACATTACAATACACCCTTCTTTCAACAGTAATTCGGCCGGTGGAAGACAGGACGGTGTTAACAGTTGTAGTTATTCTTTGGGATATTGTAAGTTGATGTTTTTATCTTCTGCACCATCACCACCAACTGTTTCAGCATAGTCTACTGATACACATTTAACCAATCTGCCCCGTTAATTCGTTTGACTTCATTGTTTCTCGGTGCTAGGATTGCCCGTGTACTTTACTTATTTTTTCTTTTGATTACCCTTTGAGATGAAATTCTTCAATAAGATTTGGACATAATAAGTCTTCTTTTATTGGGAATTTAAAGTGAGGAAAACATAAAAATTTATAAGAGCTGAGAGCACAGGAACTGTGTCTGTCAAAAGCATTCACACGAATGAGAGATGAGAGGACTGTGGGTGTGGGCCATTAACCGGATATGGTTAAGAAGACGGCGGGACTTGAAAAAATCTTTTGGCAATAGTCTTGTCTCATCTCAAGATTTCCTTTTATAATAAAGGTTTGTTTGAATTTAATATTTGTTAATGTTAAAATCTACATTTAAAGCAAAGCAGTTATTTTATTTAACAACTAGACAAAGAGCCCGTTTCGACAACGTAAGAATAGTAATAAGTATAAGAACCACAAACCTTTTATAGGTGTATTGAATGAATGCGTAATTAGGCCTGGAGCTGTAGTCGAAATCACCTTTCAGGCCTCTAGAGCTTTAATCGAAGTCGCCTTTCTCTTTGAATTTTTGCGGCCATAAATCCGCCACCTTCCGCGATGTCGGTCTCGTAAGGTTTTCGGGCAGCTGCGCAGAAGGCGACTGCACATTCAGCTTTGGACGGACGTGAGTGAGTGAGTGAGTGAGTGAGTGAGTGAGTGAGTGAGTGAGTGAGTGAGTGAGTGAGTGAGTGAGTGAGTGAGTGAGTGAGTGAGTGAGTGAGTGAGTGAGTGAGCGAGCGAGGAGACTGGCAAATTATGTATTAAGATAAAGTCAGAATACAGCTGGAATTGAACACAGTGATGAGCAATGAGCAGTCAGGGCAGAAAAAATTCTCACCTGAGTGGGAGAGCAGAGCCAAGAATTTCCATTGGGTTCAGAAGGAATTGCCAGCTACAAAAAAGTTAGAGCTTGGTGCCAAAACATCAGCAGACCTAGCTTGGTGGATCCAAATAAAGTGTTGCTACTATCGTCTCAGATTAAAGCTTGGTTTAATGAAGTGGTTTGTCAAAGTCCTCTCTGATGACAGTGCTTGTTTTATGTAATCATGACAAACATTTCTAGGTTTGTCTGAGGCTAAGTTGAAAAAGATGGTATTTTTGCTGGACCTGTTATTAGAAAACTGACTAAACTGAGCTTCTTTTGTCTTAAGTTCGTTCCTCAGTTCAGTACACAAACTGATTCCTTCAGTGAACTAGTTCAGTGTACTGTACTGCGGGTCTCTTGTCTGTAGTTTGTGAACGCACTTGCAATGGTTGTCCAGATCAGTAGGGGACAGATTGCTTCATTCAGTCAGTCAGTGTACGTCAGAGTGAACCAATCAATGGAAGGTGCTTGGTGTTATCTACCAAGTCAGTCATTGGCTACTTGTCGTCATGGCCATTTTGCTGAAAGGGTTTACTGACAGGCTATTTCCAGAAGACTGCAGCCATTTAGGTGAAGTTAAAATGAGAGCTCCAGACTGTCGTGGAATGCAGTGTAAAACACAGCACACACTACGCATGCCTTGAAAAGAGTTGTTCTTTAATGTCTTTGTACCAGTACAAAAGAACTAGCTTGTTCTTTCATCGTACATCACTACTTTTTACAGATTTTCGGGCTACAGAGAACTGTTGAATTAGTGGAGCAGAGATAAGAGTGTTTTAAGTATTAGTGAGGACAGCTTACTTCATAATTTCAATATACTTTTGGGTGGAAGTAATCTGTGTTTGTATGTGCTCATTTTTTCATTATTGTCTTTATTTATATTGGTTAATCTTCTTGTATTGAACTGTATAAAATTGCAACACATTGCTGTAAACAGTTATTTTTGCCATCCCCTGGTTGTTCGGTTATGGCTCCAGGTGCCAGGAGTCTGAAATTGTGCAGCGGTGCCATCACACAAGGCTCCACAGACTGTCCGAGAATGAGATTCTGCTGTGTGTGACTCAGTATAAAGCATTGTGTCTGAGACTGAGGCCCTTCAAAGTATCATTTAAAAATAAGTAAACACTAAAATAATAAAACATAAAAACAGCTTTAATGAAAGAAGTGTGTCACACATGTGTGCATAGGAGGCAGGTGAAGGGCTTAGAGATGAATGATAATACATCTGCCAAGGGAAGGGGCGGGGTGCACTGATGCTCTTTCTAAGTTCCCTGAAGGCCTTTCCTGGGAAATCCCACCAGGAGCCACGACTCGGGACACATCACTTCCGGTCCCGGCCCCGAGGACGACATCACTTCCCCCAAACTTCCTATAAAGCCTCACACCTTTTCCCTGGAAGTCAGTTCTGTTTTGGACTCTGTCTTGTAAACTTGACTCAACTACAAATCATTTACTTTTGTAGCCAGAATACTGAATTATACGGGTGGCTGCCCCAGACCTTGCCATGTCTCTTGTCTCTTCTTCTCACAAGTGGTAACACTTCAGTTTAGGTATGGCAATAATGCATCTATTATTCATATACAGTAATGTAACAAGACCTTAACAAAGGCTACGTTTAGTCTTAATAAAACGTACAAAGCACCAGTAAGGTTATTATTCATCTCTGTGTAGTTTGGCACATAAAGAGCCTTTGATATGATGGTAAAATGACTTGGGAAGATGAGGAGGGCCTCAACTGGTCTTATTAAGCATTAATTAAGTATGCAACATTAAGAGAAATACAGTGTGGATCTGCTACCCTGTTAGTGATTAAGAAGAATTCCTTACTTAGCTGGGTCGATGTAATGGAAGGACCACTGCAGCAGAGACACAGCTTAGACAAGATGAACACCAATTGGTATCCAGGACATGTAATGGAGGGACTGAGGAAAATGGCTTTTTATGGACAATTTATCCCCTGGCACAAGAGGTGGCAGTGCTCCTCTGGCTGGCTCCCAATTCGAACACCTGCAGGGTTGCCTGGAAGTTGGAGTCTGAAGGGGCAACCCTGTAGGTGTTCTTGTTTGCCACTGGAGGGCACCATAGAAGAAGATCTTCCATGTTATCCAGAAGTGCTCCCGCAGGTTAATGTTTCAAACCAAAAGTTCTCATGGGTTCAAGATAAAGGGGAGCCATCTCACTGCATCAGGGAGCCAGAATTGGGAGGGAGTTGACAACACTCTAGGACCAGGGAAGGAAAGAGACGGAAAATAATAATGGGCTGTTTGATGATTGTTTGGAAGATTTAAGCCTGAAAAGGTACTGTTGTTAATAAATTACTGTTTAATTGGTCTTGGAACTGTCTGTGGTCGAGTTGTGTCTGGTATCAGGGCTCCGTGGCACCTCCTGGTTGTCACAAGAGATAATAAGCACTTTTTACAGATGCTTTGTAAGTGTAATTAAGCCCAAACAAAGCCTTTGCTGAGGTTTTGTTACGTATCAATATAAGATCAATAAATGCAGTTCTGTAGTAGCTAAAGTATTTACTAATGTAGTATAGCAGAAGACAGCTTCTGTAGCCGAGGATCGGACCACCAAGGTCCCCGCCTTCGGCCACTACCCAACTCACACTGCACCCGACCTCCTTGGCCCCTCCCATAGGTGGTGAGCCCATGGGAAGGGGGACCCACGTTGCCTGTTCGGGCTGTGCCCGGCCGAGCCCCATGGGTGCAGGCCTGGCCACCAGGTGCTCACCATCGAGCCCCACCTCCAGGCCTGGCTCCAGAGAGGGGCCCCGGTGACCCGCATCCGGGCGAGGTTGTGTTGAACCGCACCTAGGACCAGTTTGCCTTGGGTGGCCCTACCAGGGGCATAAAGCCCCGGACAACAGAGCTCCTAGGATCATTGGGACACGCAAACCCCTCCATCATGATAAGGTGGCAGTTCGAAGAAGGGTTCTATGTCGGGGTCTTGTTCACGAGTAAGGGAAGACTGGAGCGTGAGATCAACAGGCAGATCGGTGCGGCGTCCGCAGTGATGCGGACTCTGCATTGGTCTGTCGTGGTGAAAAAGGAGCTGAACCGTAAGGCAAAGCTCTCAATTTTCCAGTCGATTTATGTTCCTACCCTCACCTATGGTCATGAGCTATGGGTAGTGACCGAAAGAACGAGATCGCGAATACAAGCGGCTGAAATGAGTTTTCTCCGCAGCGTGTCTGGGCTCTCCCTTAAAGATAGGGTGAGAAGCTCAGTCATCTGGGAGGGGCTCAGAGTAGAGCCGCTGCTCCTCCGCATCGAGAGGAGTCAGATGAGGTGGCTCGGGCATCTGATCAGGATGCCTCCTGGACGCCTCCCTGGTGAGGTGTTCCGGGCATGTCCAACCGGGAGGAGGCTCCGTGGAAGACCCAGGACACACTGGAGGGACTATGTCTCCCGGCTGGCCTGGGAACGCCTCGAGATTCTCCCGGAAGAGCTAGAAGAAGTGGCCGGGAAGAGGGAAGTCTGGGCATCTCTGCTCAAGCTGCTGCCCCCGCGACCCGACCTCGGATAAGCGAAAGAGGATGGATGGATGGATCGATTGATGGAGTATAGCAGGAAAGCAAAACACACACTGGTTAAAAGTATCACTGGTTAAAAGTCTGACTAATGAGATTTATAAATTTGTTTTCGGAAAATGTCCTGAGCAAGGTGTCCTGATTTGGAGTACGAAAGAAAATGGAAGGAAACCAATATAGACACAGAAAGAAAGTGTAAACTCCACACAGAATACATGGGATTTAAATTGTGTAAGGATAATTTCAGCTTTGTTATATGAAATTGTAGAATTTCTGATGATGGGTAGGCAGATATGCTTAATGCAGAGTTAATAACTGGTAATATTGAGCATATATGGTGTGTAGCAGTTAAGGCTCTTGTCCACCTCTCGAACCCTCAGGTACCACTCCAGACACGAGGTAAAAGTATAACTAATATTTATTTTATAAATATACTGTGCACCAAGCACCCTTTCCACCACACTATTCATAAATCACAAACTCTCTCTAAAAACCAATACCTCCTCGCCCAGACACTTTGCCACCCTACCTCCCAGCTCAGCTCAGTGTTCTGGGTTTCCCACAATCCTTTTACAGCCCCTGACCCGGAAGTGGTTCCTGGCCAAACCCACAAGTCTGTTTTCCTTCCGGGTCAGGGCAAACAGTCTTCTTCATCCCGGGAGCACGTCGCTTCCTCCAGTCACGTGACTGTGACGCACTCCCGGGTTATAGGGCACGCAAGAGCCCTTTAGCCCCCTTACAGCGACTCCCGGTGGCCCCCAAGGTATCCAGCAGGGCTGTGTGTATAAACTATAGAGTCCATGAGGCCCTGCTGGAAGTCGGGGCACCATCATGCTGTCCGGAGGGCTCCTCATAGCGGCCTGGGGGTGGCGACCAAAGCTGGTCCATAGCTGGTCGTCCATCACAGGTGATAAATACATTATTTTATAGATTATCTTTATTTGTAAAATTTTCTTTATACTTTCATTTTAATTTTCATAAAGGAAGTTGTATAACCAGCTGTTGGTTACCAGCTCATATAAGACTTCTGCATGTGTTTAGCCCCTAGCTGCAAATAGCAAATCAGAACAAGTAGGAACTGACTGGTGAGGGCTGGTCTGTGGGTGTTGATGGCTCTGCATCAATCTGGCTGTAACTGATTGCACAAGAGTGCTTTGCTATAACCCACAAGCTGCTGCTTTGATACTCTATCTGTGACATCAGAAGCGTGGATTTAGTTGTACAGAGAAATTTTAAGAGCCTGGGGAAGAAGGATAAGTTTTAGATGCATGAGCACCCCTTCCCCTTGGAATGGAGCCTGAGCTGAGTCGCTGGAAAACATATGACATCCCATTGTTCCAAGCAAGTACATCAAAGAGGCCGGACAAACATAATTTCAGACAAACAAATGAGCTCAATGTCTCTGCTGCTCTATGTAGATTGCCATGCGCTGTCTCTGCTGTTCTATCCAGGGGCCATCCACCATACTAAAACAGAGAACCACTTGGTAGTCTAAGCATGCGAGATGAACTGTTTATTAAACAGGTTGTATTATTTTGTCATACTTATTGTATTCTTCTTCTATTTTGGGCATATTTTTTGATATACCTTTTTAATAGCTACCTTTTCACATGACCTTTGGGGGTCAGAGTGCAGGGTTAGCCATTGTCCAGTGCTCCTGAAGCAATTCCCAGGTTGAGGTTGACCCAACCAAGTAAGATCCCTTCTGGCTGTAACAGGCAACATGTGCTACCAGTGCAGATCCTTAGCCTCAGAGAGAGAGAGGGGTTAGGAGCATGCGCTGATAGCACGTTGCCGCACCCACCACATGACAGACCACCTGGATTGGGGCCCACACTGGAACAGTGTGAGGTATCTTATGGTGCCTGGAGTGTCAATCCTGCCACCGACCCCCAAGTTTTCCCTGACATTTGAAGGACCTGCTTGCAGGGCTGGATGCAGATTAACGTCAATTGCACATTAAGGGCCCAACGGAGTAGAGCTTCTTCTGCTGTTTACGGGATTCAAACCGGCAACCTTCCGATTGCCAACACAAATCCTTAGCCTCAGAGCCGCCACTCTGCCCCACAGAGCCTCAGAGCCACCACAATCTTCTCTCCTGTCTTTTCTGGTACTCTATTTATTGTATGGGGTTATAGATGTAAAAGACAGGAAAAAATATTTAACAACAATAGCAGTCAATCATGACAATGACCAGACTTTTAGGAATAATAATACAAGGGCTATAGAATTTAGGGCATTCTGTTCAAGTCTATGTAATAAAGATTAGTACACTCTAGGACCCTGCCCTAACCAAACAGACCATTTAACCAAAGTCATCAGATACGTTTACATTTTTTTAAGTACATTTTTGTCTAATAATACTTGTACTTGACAGGCATGTTGTAGAAGTCTTTCCACTTTCTGCTGATAACAGTAAATGTGCACATTAATAAAATGAGCTTTGCTGTGTATATGCTGAAGTGACCTTTTGTCTCATTCACTGGTAACTACTGTATTCGTTTGTGCACAGCGTAAATGAAAGGTCACATTTGACATCATGGAAACTACAGAAACTTTTTCTCCTTCTTTTTTTTAAATATCCTATATTTTTGAATGTCATTTTAGATTTCTGTTCGGATCAGTCCATAAGGTTTTATTTCAACAGTT
This sequence comes from Erpetoichthys calabaricus, assembly GCF_900747795.2. Lineage (NCBI taxonomy): Eukaryota > Metazoa > Chordata > Cladistia > Polypteriformes > Polypteridae > Erpetoichthys > Erpetoichthys calabaricus. The sequence continues at coordinate 193,606,027 of NC_041399.2, forward strand.
GAGTGCTGCAGGGTCTCAATCAGACTATTATTAATATTAACAGCATCACTTCATAGTAGTAGCAGCAAACTCATCTATGAAATGACACTTTATGTGCATGCACCATGCCACAATGAACTGTTCCGGAAAGAACAAAGTAAATTCATCTTAATACAGCTGAGGGATGACAAAGAATGAACACCACCAGCTAGTCTGCAGGACTTTCTACATTTTGTTGGGTCAATGTATTGAAAAACTTAAGCTGTTCTGAGGGAAATGAGGGTAGAGCTCATTTCTAGGAAGGATGGTCTCCATGACTTAATGTGGTATCTTTAGAACAGGGAAGAGCAAACTTTTTGTCCTCATCGCCATACTAATCTCAAAAAAACTAAGGGATCAGATGATACATATGTGAAAAAATTATTAAAGCTTTGTCTATTCACAGCGCAATATGGACGTGAGAATATATTCACTCCTAAAACTGCAGATGAAATTGTTACAAACAGACTTGAAGAGTGGACTTGGATACAGAAAATGCTAAACTATATTGATTCTAACCTTATATCAATACTGGTATACTGGATATCAATTCAAAACTTCTAAATGACCTGCTCATCAAAGTAAGTTATTGGAAACTTGTGCTTTCTGAAACACAAAAAAGCATTAAAATACAGACTATTAATGGAAACATCATGTGAATGTGAAAGCAAATTTCCAACTAAAATAAATACCGTATTTTTCGCACCATAAGACGCACTTTTTTTCCCCAAAAGAAGGTTGGAAATATCTGTGCGTCTTATGGACCGAATATTGCATCACAGACCATGATGTGTATTACCTGACAAAAGTCGACATCCAGGGGTAGAGGGCGACAAAACTCACTGTTACGTTACAGGCATTCCCTCTGTGCTTGGAGGAATGTTAGACTCATTGACTCGGCATCCAATCCTTGCGTGTGCGTGAGTTGCGAAATGTAAACAAATGTAAACAAAGGCAAGATGGTATCGACATCTCACGAGGGAGCGAAGAGAGTGCAGAAAACAAATGTTTTGCGCATTATCACTGACTCGGACTTTTGTTGAGAGTGATCAGGAGATCAAACGAGAGAGTGAGGAACTGGCATCAGCTGATCGGGACACCAGCCGATGCCGCCCCAGCTGAGCGCATTCATGCAGCCGATGCACCTACGGCAAGGTTCGTGTGGGAGGAACACCTAGACATTGATCCGTGGGAGCCAAACTGGTTACCAGACTTCACAAGACAGTATGGCTTGCTGTTGGACTCGACAGATTACCAGCCGCTGGACTACTTCAGGCTGTTCTTTCCTGAAGCTGACTTTCAGCTACTATCAGACGAGACAAACAGGTATGCAGAGCAATTTTTTGAATCGAGGGCTGTGCTTGCACCGCATTCTCGTTTTTCAAACTGGAAACCCACAACAAAACACGAGATGAAGGGCTTTGTGGCATTACAAATATAGATGGGACTAGACTGGCGATATAACTTCAGGGAGCATTGGTCCAAATGTGTGTGATGATAGGTACGTGCTCCTGCAAAGTGATTGTGAACAACTGAGCTTCATAAATTCTGACACTAGCGATGAGGAGTTCTTGGGGCTTCCATAAAACTAGAAGAGTGCTTGAACCTTAAAGTCTCTCCTTATTTGTTAATGACAGTGATGATGTTTCTTAATACTGCTGTTGAATTTACATGGTTGAAATATTATTCTGCTATATTTTATTAAACATATTAGTACACCATTTAGTTCAGAATATTTTTTACTTGTTTTCCTCCTCTAAACCTAGGTGCATCTAATGGTCAGGTGCGTCTTATGGAGCAATAAATACGGTAATCAACAATTAGAGTCAATAAACTATTAAAAAATATTATTACAATTATTGTATTGTTATTGCTGTGATCAGGAGCAAATCTACCATCAAGGCATTCTGCGAGCACCCAGAAAGGTTTCTTTACACCAAAAACCCCAGGAGCTCTATTCATTAAATCACCCAGGGTCCTGTGGGCGTCTTAACCTGGGCTTGGCTATTATTTAACTTGATCCTTAATGTTTAAACTCTCATCCAGTGCAACTGGAAAATAAGTGATGTCATTTGCTTTCTTTCCATCTCATTGATAAACTTGGCCAACTGCATGATAAGCTGATTGTCTCCAATAGGCAAGCAGCCCATAAAGTCTTTTAAAACTGTGCTTTCCCAAATGATATGTCACGCTTAAAGGAATAATCCCCCAAAAATGGTATTTTTTAAAAAATATCTGACATACCCCATGTGATTTGTAGTGAGGAATGAGAAATAAATTTTATTCTTGTGTTTCATGGAGAACGGAAATAACAAACTTTCTGATAGAATAGGCATCTATGGAGACCAATGCTGAACCACAGCACACAATATAAAAACATCCATTAAAAATCTCAAGTTAGCCATGTCACATAATTCACACATCATGTCATCCAGTGCTCACAAGGAGAAAATGCATGAATTTCTTGCTAAAATATTGGTAAAACAAATACTTCTGGATAATCAGAGAAGATGCACTCACATGAGTTTGAGAATTTGAATTGAAGACCCACCTCTCCCTCATTCATTGGTCAAGATAGAATTGTGGGACGTGGAGATAGCGGGTGACATCATCCACTCCGCTGTCGCTAAACTACAAACACAGCACCCCGAGGCGCTTGTGCTAATCTCTGAAGATTTTAACCATGTGACGCTGGACAAAACATTATCAAAACAATACATATACATAACAGTATCATCTCCAGACAGAGGAGCAGCTTCAGCGAAAGACTGCTGTCACCGTCCTGCTCCACTGACAGACTGAGGGGATCGTTCCTCCCCCACACTATGCAACTCTTCAACTCCACCCGGGGGGGTAAACGTTAACATTATACAAAGTTGTTGTTTGTTATACCTGCATTGCACTCTCCACCTTGCACTTTTTAACTTGCACTGTGCTTTTATCACTCTTTAATTAATATTGTTTTTATCAGCATGCTGCTGCTGGAGTATGTGAATTACCCCTTGGGGATTAATAAAGTATCTATCTATCTATCTATCTATCTATCTATCTATCTATCTATCTATCTATCTATCTATCTATCTATCTATCTATCTATCTATCTATCTATCTATCTATCTATCTATCTATCTATCTATCTATCTATCTATCTATCTATCTATCTAATATGACTATGTGTTTGTGCTTATTTAATAAATAATTTCAAAGAGAAATAAAATTTAAAAAATGAATCTATCTAAGAGTCCTGTCTTTAACTCAAACACTCATTCCTTTGTGAATCTGTTTCTTTTTGAAGAAACACTAACACTACAGCACGAACAAGACCCTCTCATTACTACTGGGTATTTTGCACAATGGACATAACTTAATGTAAAACAGGTTCATAACTTACTTGTTTCGTACAGATGCGTAGTGGAGGCTGATGTTGGTCTCATAGTTGGTCCTGTAAATTTAAAAAAGAAGAAATACTGTTAATGTAAGACATTCCTTTAAATCATCAGCTCCCCCATTTTGCAGGTAAAATTCATCTCAGGTGTTTTAGGGACAGTGATGGAGACAAGAAGGTATGTTGTGAAGTCTGAAATTCAGTCATCCTACTGCAAATTGGTTAATTTGAACTGTTGAGGGATTAACATCAAGAACCTGCCTTGCATATACTGTAAAACAAACATTAGACGTATATAAAATACTTAAAAGCATGGGCTGCTTCTTGACCCCTGTTCTCCAAAGGTCAGACCATATGCTGTCCTCTTTGGGACAGGAGGTCTTTTAACCTCCCCAATCCATCCATGGCCTCACTCTGCATCTCTTGGATTGCCATCCTTCTACTGTCTAGAGTACACATAAAGGGTATCCAGTGTTTTTAGCATAAAATGTTTCAAAATGGCCCTGCTCTCTGATTATACGAGTTTGGATCTCTGAACAGATAACTTTTTTTCAATATTATTTTTGCAAAGTTAAAAGAGCCAGAGATCTAGAGGTCCAGAACTCCTCTTCTTGTGAATGACAAAGGAAATTCCATCCAAAATCAATAATGAGTACTGGAGACTTTTAAGAGACATGAAATTCTAATGGCACATTTTGCTTCATATGAGAAATATGAATCTAATATCACACTGTGTTCCTTTTCATGGGAAATATTTTACACACCAAAAATCAGTGATGTCTGTCTGCTTTTACAGAATGTGACATTAAATAGACAAAGCTTCGAAAACCCAAAAAGGCCATTGTCATGGTTTGTTCTACCCTGAGGTGAGTCTGAGGTTCTAATGGAGGGAAGAAAAGGGCGAGATAGCAGAACAGAAATAAAAAGCCCTGGTAATCGGCTTACGAGTTTTGGCAAGATGCACATTGTGGTGCAGCATGGGACAGGCTACAAACATCTGATCACCAGTAATTGACCAAGTAGGGCCTCTACTGAGAGAATGTACACCTTTCTTTCTTCTTATCAGTGCCCCTTAGTTATGTGACTTTGAGGTTGTATAGAATGGAGGATAACTGGAGAGGAAGGGACATTCCAAAGATTTCATTATAATACCTGCAATGTGACCTACTAACAAAACTTCACTTTGGAGTCATCTGAGGTGGCTTAACTGAGACACATTTCTCTTGATATTACATATTTAGTATAAGATCTCTGAATCCTTTATATCTGTTGGTGCTCAAAGTTATTATAGTTAAAGAAAACTAAAATCAAACCTGAAACTATTATTAAAAAAACATTTTCATAAAGTGAAATAAAATAATTAACAAAACCGAAATGAAAAACTAAAACTAAACGAAACTATTAAAGTAGCTGGAAAGACTAACTGAAATAAAATAATAATTTACTAAAATATTTTTAGTTTTCATTTTTGAATGAATATTCTTGCCATTAGTCTATAACCCTTGTAAGTTTTAACTCTAAAACAGAAATTCATCCACCACGAGCGGCCCACACATATTCATCTAGTGAACGGCTGCATCACACAGCATTTGCGGTGACAGAGCAAGCTGAATGCGGGTGCATAAAGCGTGTGAAATAGAAAGCTATTTATATGCCGCCTTTCTTTGTGCTTGTTGTATATCAAGATGTAATTCAAACGGCTGAAATTAGAATGTGCTGGTCAACAAAACGTTTACTATATGGACAGAAAAATCACGAGTGAGTAACGTTTCAGTTTATTTCTCAGGTGACTACTTTTTGTTGACAGCAATTCACCTGTCACTTCGCAAAGGAGAAATATGAAGTATAGAGAAAGTGTAGTAATCATGAAAAAATTCGACCTCGATATTTTGATGAATCTTGACGTTATAGACCTCCCAGAGTCCAAAAATACTGTTTTTTGGAATTGTGTGTGTGTGTGTGTGTGTGTGTGTGTGTGTAAACACGATAACTCAAAAACACAACTGGATAAATGTATGAAATTCGGCATGTGGTTGTTACACCACAATTGTAGATTTGTATTAACTTTTGGGCCAAATCCATCACCCAGAAGTAGTACTTTACCTGAACACATACTCGATTTATTTTTTTATTCATTCGGCTGCAGAGTTCAATTTATTCAACTTTACTTTTATAATAATTGTTAAATATATTATTAATTTGATTTGATTTGTTGTTGCTGGTTCCTTAATGTACATAATATAAAAATATAATCATTGTCTTGCGGTTTACTCCTCAAATATCCATCCCCATATCTGAGTATACAAGAAAGTTGAGGGGAGGCCACTCCCGGTTGTTGAAAATAAAACGGCGCTGATCGAGAGACTGACTAGGTCATCATATAAGATCAGCATATTGTTACTGATCAATCACTTTTGCTTTAAAAACATCGTTTAACAATGAAGGGATACAAACAAAGGTAGGTAGGCGAAGAGAGTCTGCTAAGTGATGAAAAACTAAACATACTAATGGGTTTTTGTATTTATTCAAAATTTATTAATTTATCTTTTTTAGTTCATATTCACAAATCATAATACCTGATATTGTGAAAGTAATCCATTAGCAGAATTATATTTTTAAATATTTGTCTCCCTTTTTTCAATGTTTTTTTCTCTCTCTCTCAAATTAGATAGTTGAAATATCATATTATTTTTGTTCTTAACATCAGCCTTATCATATATATTGCATACCAGGGATTTTTCCTGCCTTACATCCAAACCTGCTTGGGTAGGCTCCAGGTTTCCTGTAATCCTGGATAAATAGGTTTAGATAATGTATATATTGTTCTTAATCTCAGATGCTGTCTGTTGTTTTATGCCTGTCCGTACTCCTATTACCTGCTCTTGCTCTGCTCATTATGGGTTTACTGTCCTTTATGATGGGCTATTCAAGTCTCACTGCCCCTAACCTTCACACTACATGCTTGTTTTTCTTTGTTTCCCTCAATACAGCTAGGTGGGGTCTACACACTGATTCAAGTTTAAGAGCCTTGTTCTTCCTAAGCCCCCGTGATTTTCATGACAAAATATTTTAAAAATTATAAAATTGTGTAAAATTGTTCATATTCAGTATCTAGTTTTGATTATGCTTGTTTTTATCGGACAAAAACAAAACCAGATAGTAAACCATGTAGTGTAGTAAGCTTCCACTAACATTAAACTGGTATCCACGTTAAGTGTATAGTTCTGTCTGATTGTGACACAAAACTAAACTCCGTAGGAGTTCCATGCCATAATTACTAAAACTAAAACTGAAACTATCCATCCATCCATTTTCCAACCCGCTGAATCCGAACACAGGGTCACGGGGGTCTGCCGGAGCCAATCCCAGCCAACACAGGGCACAAGGCAGGGAACCAATCCTGGGCAGGGTGCCAACCCACCACAGGACACACACAAACACACCCACACACCAAGCACACACTAGGGCCAATTTAGAATCGCCAATCCACCTAACCTGCATGTCTTTGGACCGTGGGAGGAAACCGGAGCGCCCGGAGGAAACCCACGCAGACATGGGGAGAACATGCAAACTCCACGCAGGGAGGACCCGGGAAGCGAACCCAGGTCCCCAGATCTCCCAACTGCGAGGCAGCAGCGCTACCCACTGCGCCACCGTGCCACCCCGAAACTAATAGATATAAAAATAAAATAGAAATGTCTTTGTGAAATAAAAACTAAACTACATGATGAAGGAAAACTAAAACTAAACTGAATTTCCAAGTAATGTTAGAAAAAATATAGAAATAAAAACTAATATAAAATGTCAAAACTATAATATCCTTGTTGGTGCTAAACCAGGTTGAAATAAATCTATCTGTCTATTATATAGTGTTCTTCAGTTCATTCTATCTATCTATCTATCTATCTATCTATCTATCTATCTATCTATCTATCTATCTATCTATCTATCTATCTATCTATCTATCTATCTATCTATCTATCTATCTATCTATCTATCTATCTATCTATCTATTACAGTATATAGCGCTCTTCAGTTCTATCTATCTATCTATCTGAACAAAATCCCATCAGCACAATGAAGCTGGGACTGACTTAAGATGGTTTTCACGTTTTTATATGTACGGACATTGCCACTATATTGACAGCCTGTAGTTACAATCCTTTCATGTCTTTCACATGTTATTAAATGAAAAATGGATGTAATATAAATTAAGCAAATTGTATGTTTACTCCACAAATCTATACAGTAATTACAAATTCCTTGTTAAAAATTATATTTTCTATTTTTAAACAGCAAAAAACGTTAATTGTATGTTCAGAGGCAAATACTAAATTAATTTCTTGCACTACATTTTTAGTAAAAATGTTTTTTTAGAAGTCTAGCTATCAACATGTATCAACATATCTCTCAAAATGTAGTTTTCTATCAATAATCATTTTTATGAAGTAGCAAAGACAAATCACAAAGCTATTTAAAAATGGTGATAAGCCATCGATTCTTACCTGCAGTGACTGTCAGGAAAACAGAAGCCATGTCATCAATACCGGGTTCAATCTCAATACCACACCAGTACCAGTTGGTGTCCCCTCTCTTCAGGTTGCTGAGGACCACTCTGAAAAGCCCTTGCTTGTCATCATGTATCAGTACTCCAGGATCACCGTTTTGTGGATCATCAGATCGTTTTGTAATGGCGCAGGTTCTCCAATGATTGCCTTTACACCAGTATTTTACATGACGCCTGTAGCGCTGCTTATCATATCGGCAGAGAATGTTCAGCGTCATTCCTTCTGTGGCAGACATTTTGCTTTCTGTTGTCACGCTGTACTCAGCTAAAAAGAAATTTAGTAGAAGATATAACTTGTTAGAGTGTTTTCAGTATGTAAGTTATAACAGGATTTTCTTCATTAAATGAAAACTGAGATCTAGCATAGTGGTAGCACTGCTGCCTGGCATTAAGGAGATCATGGGGCCGTGTCCCTTGTGCTTCCTGCATGGAGAGAGCTTTGAGCAGTGAGAAAAGCACAACTTAAATGTAAAAAATTATTATTAAATTAAACTTGTATTCCACTTTTAACGGTATCCAGTAAAACTGTGAGATCAGGAACATCACTCACTTTCTAACAGAGGCATGGTGCAGGAGAGTACAGCCTGTCCGTATAACATCAGTTTTAAGGCAGGAACCAACAAACTGCACTCATAGCTATCCACATACAGAAACATACATAAGAAACATAAGAAATATGACAAAAAGAGGAGAGCATTAAGAACATCAAGCTCGATTGTTTAGCTAATAGCTAAGCTGTCCCAAACAGAAGGCAGTATAGAGTCACCAATCGTCCTGACAAAAACAATGTTCCTGTCTTTTGACTCTAGGAAGAATATGAAGTCGCCAAAGAAGGAGCTAGGATCTGAAGGAGTGGTGGCTCTGAGGCTAAGGCTCTGCGCTGGTATCCAGAAGGTTGCTGGTTCAAATTCCCGTCACTGCCAAAAGAGATCCTACTCTGCTGGGCCCTTGAGCAAGACCCTTAACCTGTAATTGCTCCAGGGGTGCTGTACAATGGCTAACCCTGTGCTCTGACCCCAAGGGGTATGCGAAAACTAACAAATTCCTAATATAAGAAATTGTATAAGGCGAAATAAAGAACAAAAAAAAACTGTTCCACATGGTAATTGAATTGCAGTGTTGCTTTCTTGGTCTTCATGCCTCCCAAGCAAACCAGAAAGTAGAAATTTATCATAATAATATTGGGTTTGAAAATATCGATTTTCTAGTGTAAACCCACCTGAAAATAGAAAGAAAAACATGGATACCACATTGAAAAATACCCCCCAGGAAAGTAGGACCCAAACACAGTGAGGTGCCAAAGTACAGTAGCTAATTCAGCTCTCATTGACGTGCAGGTTTCCTTAACTGGGTAAGTGAGTATGCCTGGCTATAAACTGGCATCCCATCCTTGGCTGGTCACTGCTTTGTACCAAATGCTGCCAGGATAAGCTTTAGGTCTGTGACTCATCTTGAAAATTAAGCAAATTGTTCAATTTCTGTCAATGATTTTTCAAACATATTAAGTGTGACAATAGTGTAGGCTTTCAATAACCTGAATTCTAATAACACCAGAGTTTTCTAAAGTCTGTCACATTACACCTTTGCAAGGTTCTTTAGAAGTTAACTAACCCAGAGTACAATACAAAGGAAGAAAAGATAAGGAATATAACAATGAGACTTAAAAAGATAATAAATGACAGGAGACGATGGGTGAGAGTATTTGCAGCTATTGTATGCATTTCTTATTTTTAATAAATCATTCAAGAGCCTGAATGTTACTGTAAGTATAAAGAACAAACAGCTAAGCAGATAACAAAACCTGATTAAGTAACTTAAATATTCAATACCTGATATGCTGGAGAGGAAAAGAACAAGAAGCAGCATGTCGAGTGACCATCGGGGGTCCTATAGAATAGCGCAGAGTCTACGGCGTCTCTGTGAGACTTTATTTGACACAGTGGTTTCAGTCTGTGGTTTTTTAGTTACTAATAATGGTTATTCCTGAGTATGACGTTAAAGTGCATCCGGTCCTGCAAGCGGTCCTCCATCTTGCAGGTAAATCATGGGGGTTGGTGTCAGGATTGGCACTTCACACAGCTCTGAGATGACAGACAGGTATTGGGCTTTGGTTTTGTTTTGCTTCATATCTTTTTTGTGTTTTGTTTTCTTTTTTGACATGCATCTCGTGGTTTTTGCTCAAAAATTTATCTTCCAGTTTGCTGACAAAACACATTAAACTTGAGTGCAGCATTTGAACCCACAGAACACAAGTATTCTTATAAATCACCTCAGTCAATTTGTGGGGCCCTCTGGCATCATCTTAAATTGGTTTCAATCTTACTGAAAATGTAGAAAATTCTTTGTTAGTTGTGGTGATTGTACCTCAGAGATACATGGTACTGTATATGGTGTACCATAATGATCTATTCTGGGTCCGCTGCTTTTTTCAATCTACATGCTTCCATTATGTCAGACTATCTCAAACACAGGTGGGCTACCACAGCATTGCAGACGACACACCGCTCTCTGATCCAATTTCTTAGCAGTAGTTCTGAACGGATGAGTAGTACATTTCATCAAACTAAATTAGGAAAAAACAGAAATCTTAGTGATTGGCAAACATGGATATAGCAAGGGTATTAGAAATAACAATTTAGGGGTAATCATCAATTCTGACCTAAACTTTAAATCGCATATTAACCAGATTACTAGGACTGCATTCTTTCACTTAAGGAATATAGCAAAGGCTAGACCTCTTATAACTTTACCAGACGCTGAAAAATTAATTCACACTTATGTTTTCAGTCGATTAGTTTACTGTAATGCATTCCTAACAGGACTACCTAAGAAAGACATCAAATGTCAGAGTGCAGCAGCCAGAATCTTAACTTGAAAAAGAGAATGTGAGCACATCACATCAGTTTTAGCATTTGTCACACACGTGCGAATAGGAGGCAGCTGAAGGACTTACAGAATACTGTTAACAAGTCCGCCATGGGGGCGGCAGGGTGCACTGACTCTCTTTCTAAGTCTCCTGCAGACCATTCCCTGGAATCCCACCAGTAACCGGTGCCTCAACTCAGAGCATGTCACTTCCGGTCCTGGCCCCAATGACAACATCAGGTGGAGTGGTGGCTCTGAGGCTAGGGATCTGCACTGGCAATCGGAAGGTTGCCAGTTCGAATCCCGTAAATGCCAAAAAGGGACTCTGCTCTGCTGGGCCCTTGAGCAAGGCCCTTAACCTGCAATTGCTGAGCGCTTTGAGTAGTGAGAAAAGCACTATATAAATGCAAAAAAATTATTATTAACATCACTTCCAGTCCTGAGGACGACATCACTTCCAATCCTGGCTCCAAGGACGACATCACTTCCCCCAGATTCCCTATAAAGCTTCTCTCCCCTCCTCTGGATTTCAGTTCTGTTTTGGACTCAGTCTTGTAAACTACTCTGGTCTTACAATTCTTTACTTTTGTAGCCAGGAACGTATCATACAGGTGGCTGCACCAAACCTTTGTCATGTCTGGAGTCTCGTTTTGTCACACATTGTTACACTGGTTATCTGTGTCATTCAGAATTGACTTTAAAATCAGGGGTGTGGAAATCCAACGCCCGACTCGTCCGACACGGGTAAATTGACCATCGGACAAGCGTGTTTTTCTGGTTTCAGTTGTCAGTGCAATTTTCTGGAGAAAAAAATATCATACGTGCTGTGCAGGGCACATTTTACCACTACTTTCACATTTTAAACATTTGGGTACGTACGTTGTGCGGAAACAGTGTACTTAGGCATATTCTTCATGTCTCAGATTGGTCTTCAATATTGTTTACAAAATGACGGCTGATTTTTCAAAGGGGAAGCACTCTTATGGTCTTACATAAGTATTTTACCCTAATATGTACACGCCTGGAGATGCGGTCATTTTTTCATGCCAATATTATGATGTAATCTGATGATTTTTCATTATAAATCGATAACTTTTATATATTACCAGTAACGGCACACTGCAAGATAACATGCAGTGAATACACTTGACTTGAGTTTTCATCCTCTTTCTCTGTATGTTTACCATTCATTTGCTCAGAGGTTGATGCGCTTGCTGCTTCCTGAGCAGCTCTTCTTTACTCCACCCTAGCAGCCCGCTGCTTCTCTTCTTTCGATGGCATCTTTTCACATTAAAACTGATTTAGTTTTTGTGTTGCAATTACTTAGTACGTTTTCTTTAATTTTTCACTTAAACTGGCACTTAAGTCTTCAATCTGCCTCAAGAATGATTAGCGAAGGTGGTGGGGAATGAGAACGGCTCCCATACGCATGCGCCGCCCTGCTGCGCGGTGCCGAGAGTTGATTCAACAATAAAATAAAATAAAAATAAAGAATAATACAAATCATCACCCCGAAAGCGGATAGTAGACGTCACGTAGTATACTGTATGTGTACCAAATTTCAAGTCAAAAGGTGAAATGGTTTGCGAGCTACAGGTGATTTAAAATCCTGGACAGACAAACAAACAGCCACGGTAGCGTATTATAGGAGAAGATTGATAAAATTCATTGTTTCTACATAAAAATGCAGTCATTTTACTTACAATACAAATGTTTTCACCACATAACAAAGCTTGTTAGGCAGTTAATCTTTCCTGAAATTTGCGATTTCGTGTAGGTTGTGATATATTGAGGAGTTAAGAAATTTATTGCGTGACATCAATTTTGATGAGCTGTCAATAGATCGTTTTTGATTAGCAAATATTTCATATAAAACAAGTTGGTTTCGTGCTGTCAGTTTAATAAAAATAAAGAAGAAAATATTCTAACGGTTTCCAAAGGTTATGAAATATCTATAAAAATCTTCACTGTAACTGTAGTATGTGAAACAGAACTAGTGTAGCTATAATGAAGGCATTGTTTATTAGTGAGTTAAAATGATAAGGGAATCTTTTATATAATGTTCTAGAGCAAGGTGGCAAAATACTACTCCCTGAAAGAACTTTGTTCAGTTTTAAAATGGAAGGCAGTTTTGGTATCAATAAAAGAGATCAGAAAAAATAAACTATTTTTCACTTTTGTTATTTGTTTATGGGTAATTGAATTTAACTGGCGGACAAGTGGATTTTCTAAGTTTACTTGTCCGTGGACAAGTAGAAAAAAATTTGATTTCCTCACCCCTGAAAATACTGTTAATGGTTTATAAAGGCTTAAATAATATGCTCCATTGTATATTTTGAAATGCTTGCTCCCCTACACTCCAAGACGTAAATTTAGATCTTCATATGGTTTAGGTTTAGGTTTCTTTATTTAGTCATGTTTACACAGGAAAACATGAAATTTGCCTTCTCGGTTGCATCTAATAACAGGTAACAGACAGAATGAAATAAAACAGACAAATAGAAATAAGAAAGGTTAAGGTAAGGCAGTTAGATAAAACATATTTATACCAAAAAAAAAAAAAGGTAACAGGATATATATCAAAACCTTAAACATTATCTCCGATATTTCTTATTGAAAAGTCGTATGGCACTAGGAAGAAAGGAGTTTCTGGAGCGATTTGTGTGGGTTTTCAAAGCAACTATCCTTCCTGATTTACTGATGTTTAGTTCTACATGTAATGGATGTCTGTCATCAATTGAGATGATTTCCAGTTTCTTTAGCATTGCCCTCTGACACACACTAGTCAAATCATCTACATCAGCCCCAATAACTTTAGCTGCATACTTCATAATCTGCTGGAGCTTTTTTGAGTTTTGGTTTGTCAGACTATTAAACCAGGCAATGAAACTGAAAGTGATCACGGACTGGATCATACTACGATTGAAGGACAACATGAGGTCCTTGTCTACTTTAAATAGTTTGAGTTTATGGAGGAGAAATAAGCGCTGGTTGCATTTAGAAAATAATTTTTTTGTATTTGTATTCCAGTTAAGATTGTTATCTAGGTAAGTTCCTAAGTATTTATATTTCACTATTTCTACCTCCTCTCCCAGAACTACAATAGGTGAACATACAGATTTCTGTCTCTTAAAATCAAATATCATTTCTTTGGTCTTTTTTACATTCAGAGTGAGAGAGTTTTTATTGCACCAGTTTACCATACAGTCCACTTGATTTAGATAGTGGCTTTCATCCTCCCCAGATATGCATCCTATGATCATGGTGTCATCCGTATACTTAATAATGGAGCAGTGGTCATTGTTCTGTCTCAGGTCACTTGTGTACAGAGTAAACAGTAATGGTGATAAGACACCCCTGAGGACTTCCTGTGTTTGAATGAATGGCTATTGAAAAAGTGTCCTGAACTTTAACTGTCTGTGAACGATTTAAAAGAAAGTTCTGAATCCATAGTATGATAAATGGCTTTACATTCATACTGTTTAATTTCCCAATCAGTATATGAGGCTGTATAGTATTGAACGCTGAAGAAAAATCCAAAAATAGTGCTCTGACATATGAACCAGGCTGATCAAGAAAGGTATAGATTTGATGTAAGATAACAAGCAGAGCATCTTCCACACTTCTTGAAAAGACTTTGTCTCTGTCATTAAAATGTTTTTCACCAAGTGTTCAAAGCATTTCATTGTAATAGATGTAAGTGCCACTGGTCTGTAGTCATTTAAACAGCTTGGCCTAGAAACCTTAGATACAGGGGTATGGAAGACTGCTTATAATTCAAATTTAAAAGAAGTGCTGAGGCGGCCTTTTACTGTTATGCACCTAAAATCTCAAATACTTTACCTATAGAAATTCGCCAGGCTAGTACTGTGGATCATTTTAAAAAACTGTTAAAAACCCATTTTTATAATATGATATCACACACGTGTGCTTAGGAGGCAGCCAACAAGCCCTAAGGTGATAAAGGGTTGATTGTGTGTACTAATGCCTCTCTCTCTCCTTCAACAGAACCAAAGAAGAAAAACAATCACAGCATCTATTTACCTACAATTCTTCCTAATCCCTTCCATCCTCATCACTCCCATTGCAAATCTTAGCATCTTTAACTCTGCCACCTCCAGCTCTGTCTCCCGTTTTTGCTCAGTGCCACCGTCTCCAACTCATATAACATGGCTGGTCTCACTACCGAAAACTTTGAAGTAATAAGTGTTAAATAAGATATCAACAATGGCATTGTTTTGGAGAAATTTGTGATGTTTGACCACTTAGGTGTAGCGGTCACACAGGGACTGCTGGGAGATGCAGTTCTTAACTAGCACTGCTACATAGGTAACATGTTGACTGCAGATAGAGGTGCAGGCAAAGCAGTGATAACCAGAGTTAGAGGTGTATGGAAGGAATTCCAGGAAATGTACCCCATTATGACTTTGAAATAGTCTCTCTGGAACTGAGGGGAAACATTTAATGAAAGCTGTTTGAGGAGTTGTGTGTTGTGTAGGAGTGAGACATTTCTGATGATGGTGGAACAATAGGGATGGAAATTTGCCTGGATGTGAGGAGAGTCACAGAGTGAAAAGAAGATGAATGCTAAGTTAAGAGAAAGACTTGGTGTGGAGGTGTTGTGCTGAGGAGAAACAAGCTGAGGTGGTTCGGGATGATAGAACGAAAGGCAGATGTTTCTCTAATAAAGAAATCCAAGAAAAAAATTTGCATGGACCTTGGAAGCACAAGAAGCTTTCAATAAGTTAATGTCCTTGTTCGCCAAAGCACCCTTTCTGAGACACCCTAATCCATTTACTAATTTATTCTTGTAGTGAGAAGTCAAACAAAATGACACCTTTTTTTGGCTAACTAAAAAGATTACAATATGCAAGCTTTCGAGGCAACTCAGGCCCCTTCTTCAGGCAAGATGTTTTTAGTTAGCCAAAAAAAGGTGTCATTTTGCAAGACTTCTCACTACATTCATAATGGCTAACATGGTACAACACCCTCCTACTACTAATTTTTTCTTGAAATTGATGTCTCTAATATTGGCGTAGGAGCTCTTTAATCACAAAAATATTCAGATAAACACAAAAGTTCATCCTTCGTGCCATGTTTTCAACCTAACTTTCTTCTGCAGAACAGAACTATGATGTTGAAAATGTAAATGTAAATTAGGCTTTGAGGAATTTAGGCATTGGTTTAAGATGGCAAATATTCATTCATGATTTATACAGATCATCAAAACTGAATGGATTTCAAATCAGCTAAGTGTCCCAATGTCCATCAAGCTTGTTGGGCTTTTTCAATTGGTTTAATTTAGTCTCTTAAAAGACTTTATGTCACATTTATGTTCCAGGTGAACCAAATTCCAAATGTATTATTCCCCCAGAAAAAAAATTGTAGATGATGTTTGGGTGAAAAGGTGAACCAAAATGGAGATAGTGGGAATTAGACCAAGAGGAATGTTGAAGAAGCTGTGGCAGGAAGTTGTGTCAGATGATATGAAAAAAAAAAACAGGTCCGAACCTGAATGATATCAAGAACTGAGGTGAGTGGAGAGAAAAAGATCTGGAGGTGTTGCAAGGCAAACAGATAACTCAGGTAAATCTGGAAAACGGCCTTTAAATCAGTGAAGAAGACAGCAATCAAAACTGAGCACAGGCTCAGAGCATCGATAGCAAAATGCTACACAATGCAATACTGTAGTGTAGGAGAAGAATGGACATCCTGTCCGGATCAGAGGCTGTTCCACTACCCAGACGGGAGGCTAGCATGTTGACGCAAGCAGATTTGCTGGCGGGGCAAAGAAATAAATTTGTACCTGGCCGGTATGTTTTAGTAATTGGACAAGCGGAAGCTGAAATTAGGGAGCTGGTCCATATGCCAGGAAGCAGTGGTCCTCATACAGCAATCCAGCCGAGACAACCGCAGGAGTTCTTGGAAGCTGGAGTTTGAAAATACAGCCCTGGGGGTGTCCCTACAGGCCGATAAAGAGCATTGTCTGGGGAGGACTTCCCTACTTTATTTTATGGCCTGGAAGTGCTTCCTGGAAGATACAGCATGACACCAGAAACATTCCCGCAGTTCACTTAAAAAGGAGCCCACTGCCAAATATAGAGCAGGGAGGCAGTGGGCAACACTCAACGGAGTTGGAGAAAAAGGAAGAAATGCATTATTGTGATTGTAATTGTATTGGTGGCTGATTACTGCTAAACAGAAGTGCCTTGTGGAATAAAATCTTTTATTTTATTCATAAATTTTGTGTTGTATTGCTGCATCTGTGGTTTGCAGCTCTCTGACACCCCCTTATGGTCACAATAGCTGCACACAAAATACTGTATTTTAAACATCCATCCATCCATCCATCCATCCATCCATCCATCCATCCATCCATCCATCCATTCTCTTCCGCTTATCCGAGGTCGGGTCGTGGGGGTAGCAGCTTGAGCAGAGATGCCCAGACTTCCCTCTCCCCGGCCACTTCTTCTAGCTCTTCCGGGAGAATCCCGAGGCGTTCCCAGGCCAGCCGGGAGACATAGTCCCTCCAGCGTCTCCTGGGTCTTCCCCAGGTCCTCCTCCCGGTTGGACGTGCCCGGAACACCTCACCAGGGAGGCGTCCAGGAGGCATCCTAATCAGATGCCCGAGCCACCTCATCTGACTCCTCTCGAAACGGAGGAGCAGCGGCTCTACTCTGAGACCCCCCCAGATGACTGAGCTTCTCACCCTATCTTTAAGGGAGAGCCCAGACACCCTGCGGAAGAAACTCATTTCAGCCGCTTGTATTAGCGATCTCGTTCTTTCGGTCACTACCCATAGCTCATGACCATAGGTGAGGGTAGGAACATAGATCGACTGGTAAATTGAGAGCTTTGCCTTATGGCTCAACAACAACAACATCAACAACAGACCGATGCAGAGCCTGCACCACTGCAGACGCTGCACCGATCCGCCTGTCGATCTCACGCTCCATTCTTCCCTCACTCGTGAACAAGACCCCAAGATACTTGAACTCCTCCACTTGAGGCAGGATCTCGCTCCCAACCCTGAGAGGGCACTCCACCCTTTTCCGGCTGAGGACCATGGTCTCGGATTTGGAAGTGCTGA
Source organism: Erpetoichthys calabaricus (assembly GCF_900747795.2). Taxonomy (NCBI): domain Eukaryota; kingdom Metazoa; phylum Chordata; class Cladistia; order Polypteriformes; family Polypteridae; genus Erpetoichthys; species Erpetoichthys calabaricus. Next base: position 193,623,952 of record NC_041399.2, read on the forward strand.
TTCCCATCCCAGCCGCTTCACACTCAGCTGCGAACCGATCCAGAGAGAGCTGAAGATCACGGCCTGATGAAGCAAACAGGACAACATCATCTGCAAAAAGCAGTGACCCAATCCTGAGTCCACCAAACCGGACCCCCTCAACACCCTGGCTGCGCCTAGAAATTCTGTCCATAAAAGTTATGAACAGAATCGGTGACAAAGGGCAGCCCTGGCGGAGTCCAACTCTCACTGGAAACGGGTTCGACTTACTGCCTGCAATGTGGAGCAAGCTCTGACACCGGTTGTACAGGGACCGAACCGCCCTTGTCAGGGGGTCCGGTACTCCATACTCCCGGAGCACCCCCCACAGGATTCCCCGAGGAACACGGTCGAACGCCTTTTCCAAGTCCACAAAACACATGTAGACTGGTTGGGCGAACTCCCATGCACCCTCCAGGACTCTGCTAAGGGTGTAGAGCTGGTCCACACACAGAAAAAATATTCAATATTGATTCTGAATATGTCATGCTTGACTTTATATATTCAAATATCTGAACACAAAATAATGTAAATGACACTTGGTTGTGTAAATATCTGGTGAAAACACTCAATTCAAACCTGACCTGAAGAATTTGAATAAAACAGAAGCACTCAAAAACACAGCATGGCATTCTCAATCCTATGAAATCCAGTTTAGGGAAGAGGGAGCTGGAGCCAATCTAGGCAGCATCAGGCACAAAGTAGGAACAAACCTGGACAAAGCGGCTGTCGACTACAGAACATCAAAATCATAGACAATGAGTTAATTCAAAATGTCTTGCTGGTAGCTAAAATTGCTTTTGCTTTGAAAAAGAAGCCTTTCTTGCATTCAAGTTCTTTGTTGGATGGTCAGTCATAGTAGAAGTTATGTTAAACATCTCAAACTCTCTTGAGGTTCAATGTGATGCCACCTGTAGGTGATAGAAGAGTGCAAAGAAGATAAAATGTGACTGCATGATAGATTGAAGAGTAAGTCAAGGTTATTCAGATAAATTCTAAAAGTCTTTGTCACAGAATAAAATGAGAAATTATTATTATTATAGTTTTAATGAAAATGAATAACTACATTGATTTGCATTGTCTGGTTTACAGTTTTTTTATCATAAAAGGGATCTCTATGACCAAAGAACTGAACTTCTGCACAAAAAGGAAACCACAGCTGTGCGGTCTGCCATTGTGTGCAAGTTAGAAGAAACAGAGCCTAATAATTTTACCTTGAAATTTTAATCATATGTTATTTATAGCAAACTATATACACTTTTTCTCACAGCTTCTTAAATGCCACCCCAATGTTCACTTGTGAGCATATAATCACACTGCATGTGTGTAGTGAGTCATTGAAAGCCCTGGACATCAGGAGAGAATATTCTGATATTTTACAGCCTTCATTGTTTCACTCAGACCGGGATGCTTATGATGTTCACTTCCAAGATAAACTTTACAGTTGAGGGTCTGGTGTGCTCAGATTCCCAGGGTTCAGCTTTTCTCTCTCTGAGGTTCTTGCTGGGACTGGTCCTTGTCCTGTGCCACCTTGGGAGTATCACTTCCCTGGCAATCCCTTGCCAGCTGAACCTCCTGCCTCTACAATATTTTTTACTTTTCCACATTGAATTTCAAAGTGAACACTGAGAAACAAGAAGATTTAAACATACAATATTACTGTATACAATAGTCAATACAATAGTATTAACATATTAAATGTATTAATAAATACAAGAGTATTAATTGTATTAATTAAATAGTAATTACTATTAATTAGTTTTAGTAGTATTAACTGTATTCATAAATACAATAGTATTTAGTCAACGTTAAAGGAAGGAAGATAGCTTGCTGGGTTTTCCTCCCACATCCTCAAAGCCATACACGTTAGGTGGACTGGCGACACTAAACTGTGAGGTTGTGTGCAGATGTAGACAACTTATTTTTTGTATAGCGCTCTTCATTGAGTCCAGGAGTAGAGCACTGTGAACAACTCTCACTTAATATACAAGTATTGATTTTTCTAATTACTAAATACAGGACTAGTACCCATAAAAACACATTCAGAACAAGATAGAAACTGAACAAACATGAATGGAAATCAATAATATCTGTCCAATTATTAGTTGTAGAACAACGGCCATTTGACAACAATGGAGATTAAAATCACACAAGAGAAGGTCAAAAACAAAGTCAGAGTCCTGGAGACTTTGGCCAAATGGCCACCTACCCACTCCTGGGTTTTCGATAGTGGAGTCTGCGCTGACCGTCCAATCTGATGAGAGAATCTTTCCATCCAAAGACTCCAATGCTCCTTACCCATACACAGAAGAGCAGCCTTGCAGTCGAGGTGCCACATCCAGATACCTGTTTCCTTAAGAGGCATTAGCTCTCTGGAAATGTGTTCTTTTCAATTGCGGCATTTTAATTAACTTGAATTTAAATAATTATAAATAAAAAAAAGGTATTATCCCCCCCCAGCATGCAATATGACGGTTACAAGATTACACAAGAAGTATAAAGGATAATTTAGCTCTTTATGATGGGTTCACGCGGTATTACAGACAGGAAGCTTATGACAGACTCTATCAAGCAATGTGGGGGTCTTGACCTACTCAGTCTGCCATCTTTCGTCGCCACGCTGAATGGATTTTCACCGGACGGAAGACATAATCTTCCACCCGGCAACTTCAAAGTGTGTTGGCCGTAGGTCCATCCTTATATTCTGGTTGCTCCATGTGCAGGCTCTTGCTCTGACTCCAAACAAGGACAGGAAAGGACTCAAATCCCACCTTCAAAAATACAGGAATAGCACAATGCCTACATACAGTTCTCATTCTCCCAACAAGGAAAGAGGATGGTGTGCTGACAGAAGACAGAAATATACTAGTCTGTCTTTAGGCTGACTATTCAATTCTCCAGTTGTCTTTGGCTCTCTCTAGCCCTGTGCTTGGCTCGGCAATTCTAAATGCTGATGCTGTGCCCCTGCGTACCATACTTGGTCTGCCTGTATGAATGAGTCCATAACAGTGGGCACAGAGAACAGTGACATTAAACTTAATAACAAAACATATTATAACAATACCAAGAAGAGAAATAGAGTAAAGGAGTTAGTAGCGGCTTATAAATATCGTATTACTTATATATTTGCACAAATGTCTCTTGGAGAGACAGAGAGAGAGCCATGCTTATCTTATTAAGGATAATAACCTGATGTCTTGAAGCCTTTTAAAAAGTGATAGTAAATTATTGATTGATTGTTTTCAACCTCCATAATTACACTGCTGTTTTTGTGGACTGTTTAATGACTTATTTATTACTTTCTGCACTGCACTTTATTATTTTCCTTTTGTTTTAATACATTTGCACTGTGCACTTTGACTTTTCAGAACTGTCTGTTGTCTCTCACTTGGCACTGTGTCCATCTCTGTTACGATCTACTAGGAGGTCATGTGGGCTGATTTATGATGGGTAAAGCACCTGAACATTGACCCCTTAGATGTGTGCAGACATTTTTAACAAATGTGAACTTACCTAATCAATAATATCTGTCTGTTTTTGCTACTAAGTAGTGAAACACCCAAGTTCACACACCTTTTATGCTCATTCAAACAATGGAATGCTGGGGACTGGCCTGTCTCAGCTGGCTCATTGGATACCCTTTGTTATCATCATCATCATTTGACAAAATACAGCCATACACATTTAAGCATAAATAAAAAAATCACAGCCTCTCAAACACCTGCTGCTCATCGAAATCTGTCAGCTACGGGCTACTGAAATTGAAATGGCAACTGAACAACTCTGAGGTGAAAAAGGACAAGCCACAAAAATGAAGAAAGAATACACAGACAACACACACAGCAGGACTAGAACAGCACGCTACACATTTCGTTGTAGCACTAACTTCCATGTTGTCAGGCGTTTGCTGGTCAGTGTGAGGCCAGAAAACAACTGAAAAAATGATTTTCTACATCCATACTTGTTCTTTGCATATTGGGGTTCTACACCTCTTTGAAACAGGAGCATTATATCGCTAGCTTCTTTTCCACAAATTCATTGAAGCAGCACATGTAGAGATCCTTTGTACCTTTTTTAGCCCAGTCCTCTACAGTGGTGGGAGAATATCAACATGCAGTGTAAAGTCTTGAGAGCAATTCATTCCTGATATTGCTGTTCTTTTATTTTCAAGTTACTGCGACTATCTTTAAATGAACAAATGGTCCTGGAATTTTTCTGCCTCCTCACTGGCGTGTACAGAATTTCTCTGACTTGGAAAAGCTTGAACCAGAATCCCAATAAATAAAAATAGCAACAACAACAAGCAGATGATTTTGCAGATGATGTTGTCCTGTTTGCTTCATCAGGCCGTGATCTTCAGCTCTCTCTGGATCGGTTCGCAGCTGAGTGTGAAGCGGCTGGGATGGGAATCAGCACCTCCAAATCCGAGACCATGGTCCTCAGCCGGAAAAGGGTAGAGTGCCCTCTCAGGGTTGGGAGCGAGATCCTGCCTCAAGTGGAGGAGTTCAAGTATCTTGGGGTCTTGTTCACGAGTGAGGGAAGAATGGAGCGTGAGATCAACAGGCGGATCGGTGCAGCGTCCACAGTGATGCGGGCTCTACATCGGTCTGTCGTGGTGAAAAAGGAGCTGAGCCATAAGGCAAAGCTCTCAATTTACCAATCGATCTATGTTCCTACCCTCACCTATGGTCATGAGCTATGGGTATTGACTGAAAGAACGAGATCGCGAATACAAGCGGCTGAAATGAGTTTCCTCCGCAGGGTGTCTGGGCGCTCCCTTAAAGATAGGATGAGAAGCTCAGTCATCCAGGAGGGGCTCAGAGTAGAGCCGCTACTCCTCAGCATCGAGAGGAGTCAGATGAGGTGGCTCGGGCATCTGATCAGGATGCCTCCTGGACGCCTCCCTGGTGAGGTGTTCCAGGCACGTCCAACTGGGAGGAGGCCCCGGGGAAGACCCAGGACACGCTGGAGGGACTATGTCTCCCGGCTGGCCTGGGAACGCCTCGGGATTCTCCCGGAAGAGCTAGAAGAAGTGGCCGGGGAGAGGGAAGTCTGGGCATCTCTACTCAAGCTGCTGCCCCCGCGACCCGACCTCGGATAAGCGGAAGAGGATGGATGGATGGACAACAACAAGCAATCCTCATTTTTACACAGGCAATGACTTTCAAACCCTAGTCCTAAACTAGAAGGTTCATGGTACACATCTCCGCACACATCCAGGGGTATAGAGAACACTGCAGTGCCAATTGGCACAGCTCCTTATCTGAAAATGACTTTAAGCAACCAGATGATCTCACATAATACAAGAAGCAGTACTTTTCTAATTATATTGAGCATATGATAGGAAATTGAAAAAGTGCTTAAGAAGACAAAGCTGAAGATTGTTATAAACATTTTAATAATACATTAAATTACAGAGGGAAGCATATTGCTCAGGAACTGTCCCCACTGGTCCTTAATGCAGAAATGCTACTCATCACATCAATAAAAGATGGCAGTGTGGTTCAGTACACATCCTAGCATTGGGATACTGTAAATTGAAAAAGTCTCCAAATTGCTCACACTTGATATTGTTTTTTGATTATTGGTCCTGACCCATCTATCTTTCATTTCAGGTATAAGCAATATATTTATGAAAGAAAAAAACATAAAACAAAATATGAGAAATTTCAATATGCTTTTGAATGCCTACAGCACTACTTTGAAATTTTGAAGAGGCTTCTCTTCTATTGTTCGCAAATGGTGTTTCCTTTACATCCATCATAATGATCTTTTAAGTTCTGGTATTTGTAAGGGATGTTTTTTCGGGTAAGGTGATCCATGTGTTGGAATATCCTTTGAAAAACTGTCAGATGGAGGTGGTGCAGAACTTTTAGCACATTTAGGTGGTGACGTTCAAAGTGTTCAAACGTACAACGCCATTGTCAGGAGTTTAAAGATATCATCCCTTGATCTTGATTTCTTTGTCTGAAACAAAGAAGTAAAAACATTTAGACAAATGTAGGAATCATGCACGTCAAGTGCAAATTTAATTATCCGATCTACTGAAAAACACGCATCTGTCTATTGTAATGGAACATATTATTCCCTGTGATGCACGCTAAATTATCTCAAAGTTGTTCTTGCAGTATTCATGCTTTATTGAACTTGCTTAATTCAGTTCAAGGTCTTGAAAGCCACAACCTATCTTGCAGTAACCAAACATGGACATGGTGCCAGTCTGCTCTGTGTCCATACATCCAGTTAAACAAGGTCAATTCAAAATGACCAATTAGACTAACACAGATTTAAATGCCAGGATTCATCGGGCTCAAATTGTGAAAGAGTGGTTCAGGGAACATGAGACATCATTTTCACACATGGATTGGCCACCACAGAGTCCAGACCTTAACCCCATTGAGAATCTTTGGGATGTGCTGGAGATGGCTTTGCACAGCGGTCAGACTCTACCATCATTAATGCATGATCTTGGTGAAAACTTAATACAATACTGGATGGAACTAAATCTTGTGACATTGCAGAAGCTTATCGAAACAATGCCACAGCGAATGCGTGCCGTAATCAAAGCTAAAGGCGGTCCAATGAAATATTAGAGTGTGTGACCTTTGTTTTTGGTGGTGACTTTTTTTTTTGGCCAGGCAGTGTAGCATGTGGGATAAAGACCATAATACCCAAAGAAAAAACTCACACAGACATGGTGAGAATGTGTAGTATCACACATGTACAATTGGGAAACAGGTTACAGGCTCGAATAAGGGCATTTGTCTGCCGGACCACGCTTTTGCACTGTCACTTCATACTTTCTCTCATTCCTCCTCTGCAGACCATCAAATGGAAGTCCTGTCTGATGACATCACTTCTGGTCCTGGCTCTCATAACCTCACTTCCTGTGCCAATCATATATAAACAGCATCATTACTAATCCTATTTAGTTGTGTATTGAGCGCCATCCGAAAAGACATAATTTTGCTTGCTCCAAAAGTTTAATTTTTAAGTATACGGGATGGCTACCTCAAACCTTTTTCTGTGTATTTGTGTTTTCTTGACAGCAGACAGTGACCAGGGCAAGATTCAAATGCTGGTCTTCAAATCTATGACGGAACAATACTATCAACTGCACCACCATGCCACCCCAGTGTACAAACAATCAAAGAAAATTTTCAAAATGGAGTTAATCCAGCACTGGACTACAATCAACCATCACAGAAAAGAACAGAGAGAAGGCTACAATAATGTAATCATAGGAGAGATTACTGGCCAAGAGAGTGAGCCCTCAGGATTCACCTTTTCCAGAGAAACTCTGTGAGATGCTGATTCCTTTCCATAACTCACTCCTCTTTCTACCTGTAATGTACATACAGTAAACACTCCACAGAAAAAGCTTGTGATTCCTCAAACACTTTAAAAACAAGCAGTAGTGTTTTCTTTTTCCTGGCTCCGCCCCTTTTTTCCTGCTAAAGGCCACAAATCGACCTCTCCATCAGTTCTTAACAGAAACACTCTGAGTGTTTCAACGTTTTACACATGAAACAATTAAATGTGCTAAATGCAGTAATGTGATAGACTGTAAATATTTCCAACATATAATTATGGCATTATTTGTAATTATATAACTAATATAATTATATAATGTATAATTAGAATTAGAATTATATAATTATTTATTTAGTGGACACCTTTATCTCCAACTTACAAAAACATTACGTTAGTCCAGCTTTTGCTGCCATTTTCCTGCAACCCAGTCCTTATGTTTTCATGCATAGGTGGGTTGTTTGGCTTTATTTCCACCTTGAAGGACTAGCAGTTTGGTTGCTACTCTTCCATGATGAACACTTCTGATAAGATTTATCTGGACTATAGACAAGTATATCAGGTTCCCAGTGATTTCTGCCAGTTTCATACTGAAAGTGATGCTGGTATCTTCAGATTTTAAAGAGAAGTAAGTGTGATGTATTTCTTGTTTGCTGTTTTCTATGTCCAAAGACATCATTTTCAGTCCTCAAACGTGCTTGTTTGTGCTTCTGCATCTGGAAACAACTGTCTGCTGCAAAATATCTGCTTGGGAGTGACCTCAATGATGCAGGATGACAATCTTGTGTCTTGTTGCTATGCTCACTAGCGCCGTGGTCTAAGATTTACAGGATAAACTGCCACTTCTACCACAACCTCACCTATTGAGTATAGTTGTTCCTTCCTAGTTTTTATTTCCTCTAATCAGCTGTTTCTTTTTCAGTCAATCAACCTACACATGATGTCACCGATCCTTACATTCTGTATGCTAGATTGGCTTAATCAAGCACCTGATATCATGTCAACAAAGACCTCACGATTTGTAACTTAAAAGGGGAGAATTACTTTGTTGGTTACAAATACCTTATTTTATTACTTCAGTTTTTCCCAAAGGAATGTTTAGAACTCTAAAATCTGCTCTTTTCTATTGAAATAAAAGAAATAAAATACAGTAATCATCTATACTTATATTTATATATATATTGTGGCGGATGGCTGGGGATACTACCCAGCCAGGACGCCTAGAAGAACCAGGAGAGGGCCAATACCTTCCCTGGGCCATGAGAGGGCAGCCACCCTAGTCTGCATGGGGAACACGGGATCAGAGCTTGTAAGCTCATCCCTGTTGGGGCCTGTGGCCACCGCCAGGGGGCGCCCAGATGTTTATGGAACCCTGGATGGCAGCATTTCCAATCACACCAGGAAGTGCTGCCGGAAGATCATCACAGAGCACCAGGAGCACATCCGGGTTGTTATAAAAGAGGCCGCCTCCCTGCAGTCGACAAGCCGGAGTTGGGAGGAAGAAGAAGACAGAGCTTGGGAGAAGAGGAGTAAAGGCGGCAGAAGTATTGAGAGATTGAAGAGACTGGTTGATTTAGGCCTTGTGGTGCTGTTTACTATATAAAATAATAAATGTGTGTGTTTTGGGACATTCAGTGTCTGTCTGTCTGTGCCCGTGGGCTGTCTTTCCACTATATATATATATATATATGTATGAAATAGTTTACTGTCAAATAAATGCAAAGAGTACACGACACGTGTTTCGCCCTCATTCTGGGCTCATCAGGTGTACACACTCCACTGCACTCCCTCTCGGGAATCGAACCTCGGACGTCAGCGGCGATGCCCCTAACGTTGCGCCACGGCGTGTGGTTCGTTTATTTGACAGCATGTAGATCGGGGTAACTACATTCACGGCAAACTGAGGGCACCGTGGCGGATGTTAGCAGATTGCTGGCCAACCACAAGCGTTACCTGGTAGGTAACCACCCATACAATCAGATTGTGACACAGACTACGAATGCCGTGAATATATATGTATATATATATACATATACAGCCTGTATATGTATATACTGCATAGCTGTGCTCCCTGTCTAAGATGGGTTCAGATCTAAGCAATCAGTGTAGACCTGATGTTTTGTATTTGATACATGGGTTGTCCATTTGGTCTGATATAATAATAGTGGCCTTTTCGCAGCTTCCTCTTGGCGTTGCTCGCTGAACTGACCATGTTACAGTCAAAGTGCTTTGCTGGAAAAAAGCGCCAATGGTCGCTACCACATTGGCCTGGTTTGGCAGCGCTGTTCTAGTCCTGTCAGGGCTTTAGTTTCTGAACTTGCACAACAATTTATTGTTATTTTGACTCATTCATTGCCCACCACACAAAGTCATCATTCATTAGCATTACAGCTATAAATTTCATTCACATGGCCCAATCGGGTGTGAGTCACTACCACGCTGCTGTTGTTGACATTTAATGTAGGACAAAGAATAGGCCATTAAAACCAATTTTCTTAGTTTTAGACCCTTATTTGGTATTTTTATTATTTTTTTTAATTTTTTTTACCCTCTTTCTAAACATCTGCAGTGCCACTGTGCTGCAAAAGAAATGATTAACAAGATGGCTTTTGATGCAAGTAATTTTATTTAGGAAAAATGAAAATTCAATGACAGTAAGTAGACAACTGTTCACCCTCAAAAGTCTAATGAAGTTGAGTTCAGATTTCTATGATGCTTTCTTTTCTGTTCTTTTTGTTAAACCTGTATGCTTTTTTCATAAAGTAATGGAAAATTCTTAATTGTATCTAGTGATAGTATTATTGTTGCCTTTATTTTTAAAGTGGCAACTATAATAACATATTGCAATATTCATTTTGGTCATATTGTTTAGCACTTTTCTAATGTCTCATACTTTATTAGGAAAAACAGAAAAATCACATTATGTGTCCCAAATAAATAGTCATTTTTACAGTTAGCACAGTAATACACCAAAAATGAAGAATATCACAAAGCTATGAGATACACTATAAAGATATTTAAATATGCAGAAGGAAAAAGTCTCAATGAAATATGTGTGGTAAAAGCTGCCATATGTATACTAAAGGAAAGATGAATTCCTATTACAGTATACCAGAAACTGTTCCTTGTTTAATTATTTTTAACGTTATGCTTTGTGTAGCAGTGAAAAAAACTACCATAAAGGATGCAGGCTGTAACATAAGAGCACACTGCAAATATGGTGCTCATTTTTTGCACCTTGAGTAGTCCTAATGTAGTTCAGCAATTTTCCTCAAAGTGTTCCTACAGAAACCCTACATTTCAGCATTAACCTGAGTTTCAGCACTCTCGTAAGATTTGGTATATATAATAAATAAAATGAAACAATAAATATTAAATAAGTTCAAAAAGCAGGCAGGATCTAATAAACTATCCCCAGTCCATATCTACAGCTCAGCAAAGTGGTTATTTCCTAATTATTTGTGCAGCTTATCAAGCAAGAACTGTACTTACTTTTGAAATGAAGCTTAAGAAGTGTTGTTGCTGTTCTCAGATTTCTTTGAATGCTGAAAGAGAATTTTAACTTATTTTAAAATTATAGAAGCAAGGCAAAAATTGGTCAAATTCTAAACAAAATGGCTAAGAATACATGCAAGATGATACTCCATACTTTGTGCTTAACAATAATCAAACCACAGGAGCCATGCCTTCTTCATTCTAAGGTAATAAAGAATATCTTTGTACACAAAGAGTGCTTCACTAATACCAAATTTGCCAATTGATTGGTTCAGGAATTGCAACTGCCATCTCACAGCTCCAGGAATCTAGAGTCAAATGCCAGTGTAGCCATGATTTTCTTAGGGTATTCGGATTTCTTCCCATTTCCCAAAGGCATATGTATTAGGTTACTTGAAAAACTGATCTGGAATAATGGAGTGTTACTGAGTTCATGAGAGGGCTTCACAATGGACTGATGTACGGTTCCAGGATAGGCTCCATTCCTTGCAATGCTAATCTTCAATTAAGCCCAATTAGAAAAGGAATGGATAAAATTTAGAAATTGGGTCTACAGATGAGTGTATACAGATGGATTCATGAAAAGGACTGCCCATGTTATTTGTGCAACAGTCAGCACCCCGGAATAACAAAGAGAAAAATGTGATTTTAGGAATTATTGTAAATTTATTATAAATAGAAAACTGAAATATCACATTAACACAAATACTGATAAACCTGAGTATCATCTATGAGTTGTCACTAAGTTTTGATAAAAAAATTTCCAAGATAGTAAAGTCCAGTTTTTACCAACTGAGGCAAATCTCAAAACTAAAATCTTTTCTCTCACGGAAGGACTTGGAAACTGTCATTCATGCTTTTATCACATCTTGGCTAGACTATTGTAACTAATTATATGTGGGATTGTCCAAATTTGCACCTTCAGCTGGTTCAAAAAACAGTAGATAGATTTTTAACAAGTACTAGAAAAAAAGGATCATATCTCTCCTATACTGGCCTCTCTCCACTGGCTACTAGTGAGATTTCATATTGATTTTAAAATTTTCTTGTTTGTTTTTAAAGCCTTGCATGGTCTCGCTCCAAAATACATCTGCAATCTCCTTCATCCATACTCGGCACCGAGGACATTGAGGACATCTTGACAACTACTCCTTGTAGATCCAAGATTTTCAATAAAGTCTAGGGGAAAAAGAGCTCAACACCCACTGTTTTAAATGTGCTTTTATCAATAAATCAGAGTTGACATGACATTGTGACTGTTCACTCAGTACTTAGTTAAAACCCCTTTGGCAGTGATATCAGCCAGCAGTCTTTTTAGGGCTGTAATCTTCACACATCTGGGGCCTCATGAATAAACGATGCATATGCACAAGAATGTTGCGTACGCCTGTTTCTACACTCAAATCGTAATATATAAAAACTAAACTTGCCATAAAGCCACACACATTCTTACGACAGCCCAATCTACTGCTTAAACTAGTTTTCGGCTCGGTTTTGCAAACTGAATCATAGCACTACAGCAGCTGGTCGGAAAGAGGATTATTGAGATACAGCATCTAGCAGACACTGCCTCAGCCATGCGCACAGTCTGTGTGAACTTCTTCCATACAGTATGGCAAATGCTTCAAAGCCTTTCCTGTAGGGACCTTGCGGTTTAGAAACAGTATCATCATCATGAGTTCTAAACACACTCAATCATTCCATCAAGTGCTCCTGGTAGAACTCTTTGTACTTACAAGCACAATTAGCTCGCTGTAAAATTGCACTACAGTTGTAATATTTCACAACCTGAACCACTTTATGAACCATTTGCACTATATGTACATGTATAGTGTACTTATGCTTTCATATTGTATATGTTACATTGTTTTTTAATCGTATTATTATTCTTATTATTATTACTGTTATTTTATCATTTTATAGGAAAATAAGTTTATGGAGGATTTGCATATTGAATCTCATTGTACCATACAATAACAATAAAGGAATTCAATTTAATTCAATAGAAGAAAGCACGTACTTACATATGATGACGACTGGCTTCTAATTCGATTTACATTTCCAAGTGCTATCTTCTTGGAGCTCTTGATATCATTTTTAAGATGAAATGCAGTAAAGTGTATATTACATTATACATATAAGTTTTAACTTAATTTAAATAATGTATGCTGTTAATAATTAAAAGTGTGGGCATGGTGACATAGCGGTAGCGATGAGTGGGCGCCCGGTTCAGGGATTGTTCCTGCCTCACGCTGTATGCTTGCTGGGACTGGCGATACCCTGGTTAAAGAGCATGTTGTGATTCACACACATAAGAGTACATAGAACAACTCATAAAATACAAAGCATTTAACATGTTACTTTAGTTACGATGTTATCTGAGAAACTAGTAAATTAAACAATGTTAAGATGAAGTTTATGATGTTCTACTTTAATGACAAAATAATCTACTTGATTAAAGTGGAAATTCCAAGATTAAAGTTGATATTTCAACCTTTTTTTCCCACTGTGTCCCTATTTTTTTTTTCTTTTCTCTGTACTCCAATATGCTTCCATATGAAACTCAGATGGTGGGCTATGACTCGCCTTTTCATGGCGACTTTGATATTTGACCAGTTCTTTTTTATTTCAGGCAGTGTGCAACTTTCTGAACTTGAACTTTTCAGTTTCTCCACCAGTCTATGTCACTCAATCAACTTCCTTTTGTTGTTTATACCACTTCTTAAACCAACAAATACTACCTTTTTCCTTGCCACCACTTGGTATTCGCTGAAATTCTTCTTTTATCCCTGAGCTTTTGCCATTGTCTTTTCACAGAATGCTATTTATATTGATTTGCATATTCAAAGAGGTGTAATTTTGGTCGGAGTCAGGGTGGGGCGGCAGGCCCATGTTGACCGTGATTTATGTAGAGGAAGAATGTGAAAGTGGGCATATGCACAGATTTATGCATCTGTATTTTTTTGTGTGTAGGCACATTTCTATGTTTTAGTCTGAATTCTATGCACGGTGTTATACATGAGGACCCTGGATTTGTGGATTTTTTACCATTCTTCTCTGCATATCCTGTCAAGCTCTGCCAGGCTGGATGGAGATTGTTTGTAGGCAGTTATTTTCAGGTCTCTCCAGAGCTGGTTATTTGGAGTCTGTTCGCTGACTGGGCCACACATGAACTTTGCCAGAGTAGACCCTAAGCCTCTGCTGGATTGTCTTTGCCTTGTGCTAAGGGTCATTGCCCTGTTGGAATAGGAACCTTAGGGCCATTCTGAGTCCCTTAGTGCTCTGGAGCAAGGGTATCTCTATATTTTGTTTTGTTCAGCTTCCTACCAACTCTGACCAGTCACCCAGTCTCTGCTGCTGAAAAACAACTCTATAGCATGATGCTGTCACCACCTTGCTTCACTGTTGGAATGGTATTGTGCAGGTGACAAGCGGTGCCTGGTTTCCTCCAGATGTGATGTTTAGAACTGAGGTTAAACAGTTCAATCTTGGTTAAATCAGATCAGAGTTTCCTGTTTCTCATAGTCTGAGAGTCGGTTAGGTGCCATTTTTGCAAAATCCAAGTGGGCTTTTATGTGTTGTCTGGTCACTCTACCATAAAGCCCAGATTAGCAGAGTGTTGAAGTGGTGGGTTGTCCTTCTGTAAGTTTCTCCCATCTCCACAGAGGTTCTCTGGAGCTCAGCCAGAATGACCCATAAAAATCTTGGTCATCCATTTCACTAAGGGCTTTCTCTCCTGATTACTCCAAGTTGGCAGCTCCAGGAGGAGTCATGGTTGTTCCAAACTTATTTAATTTAAGAATTACGGTGACCACTGTGCTATTGGGAACCTTGAATGCTGCAGAATTTTTTATTAGCCTTCACCAGATCTGTGCTTCGACATCAGCTTCTACCTCATGGTTTTATCTTTTTTTTTTCATTCTGATACACATTGTCAGCTGTGGGACTTTATGTAGACAGGTGTGATCCTTTCCTAATCAGGTGCAATGAATGGACTCCAAATAAGATGTAGAAACATCTCCATGATGATTAATAGAACGGGATGCACCTGGCCCAAATTTCAACTGCCATAAGAAAGGGGCTGAATGCTTGTGTCAATGTGACATTCTGAACTTTTTATTTTGAAAAAATCTGTAAAACTCCTAAAGTACTATTTTTGTTTTGTCATTCTGTGGTACTGAGTGTTGATTGAAAAGTTCAAAAATAATTTGAATGATTTCGGCACAAGACTGCAAGATAGCAAAATCTGAAAAAGTTTCTGAAGACACCGTATAAAATAAAGATTAAGTGAGGCTGACCTGTAGAGCACCCTCACTAAACAGGCACTACATGAAGGTACAATACACTCAGAGGACGTCATTAAATGATTCATGTTTAACTTAACTAAATAGGCACTTTGAACAATAAAGTATAACTGTGGTTTACAAAAGAGCATCTTCAATTAATGGACACTAAATAAAGATTGACTAAAACTAATTGAAGTTCACCTCTACTAATGTCACACGCGTGCACATAGGGGACAGCTGAAGGGCTTAAGTGACTGTAATTCTACTGCCGCTACAGGGCTTGCTGCTGTGTCCTAATGTATGTCCTTCCTCCTTCTGTAGACCGGATGATTGATGGCTATAACTCCATCCACCTGGACTCACCTCTTCGTACTGAAAGGACTGAAAACCGAAAGCTCCATCATCTTTGTCAGTTCTTTTGTGAGCTTGCATCTGAAACGGTGTCTCTGCCATTATTGTGTGTGTTTTTCTTTATTCTGCAAATCAATTGTATGGGGTGACCATGCTACTACTGTTGTCATCTCCTTTCTCTTACACTGATTAGGCACCTTCAGTAAACGGGCATGTAGGACTAACGGAGAAGCACCTTCTCTAAGGTGAAGCTAAATTAATTAAAGTGACTAAAATTCATCATCATTAAGTGGGTGCTAAAAGAAATAAAGATTGTGTAAGCCTAACTTAGATCAGGACAGCTCTCAAGTGTCTATTGTGAAGAAAGGCTGTACTGTACCCGTGTTTTCTTTGTGAACTCCATGGTCACATATTCAGAATCATCCTGAAGGTTTTTGGAGGCCTGCAAAGAGAAAGAGTTTTAATAAGAATTTCATATTGAGATGACTTATAGTTTTTGTGAATATAGAACTGCCAGGCTATTTTTTAACCGTTTTGTGATATTGTTTTTACATCAGAATGAATGCAGAATGTAGAAGTGCAGAATAAGCCCGAAATGTCACTTATAGCCATAGACATAATTGCACAATTCACATCTACTGTATAATTTCCTTTACGTTTACAAATACAAATGGCATGAATTATCAAAAGAAAAATAAAACCTACCAAACCATCCACATGTCAGTTTTACAAAACTAGGTTCGAAACTAATCCACCCCTAAAGTAAAACTTTACTGAGACTGATTAAGGTTCACCTTAACAGAAGAGGCACTACATAAAATAATGGGATTGACTGATTACATTCTTTCTAAAGGGGATTATATACAATAAAGGTCTACCAAAGTGCATCTTTGCCAAATGGGCAATGTATAAAACTGACTAAGAATTCACACAAGAATACTGTACCCTTTTTTTTCTCTTCTCTGAATGTTTCTTCTTGAATATCATGGTCACGTATTCAGACTCATCCCAAAGGTCCTTCGAGGTCTGTAAAGAGAAAGAGAAATTTGCCTCATAATTAGAATCTGATACAGAGGTGCCTCTGGGTTTAATGTAAAAAAGGATTTAAGAAATTGCTGGCTATTTTTTCAGTTTGTAAAATTGCTTTTTTTTATTATTAGACCATGTCACATTAAGCGACTTTTCCAGCGATTTTCAGGCTTAGCCTTCATGTTACATAAACTTAGTGAGTCAGAGGCAGTCGGTGACTCTCTCCCGTGACAGTGGTCGCGTAATGTGTCATACCCTGTGGCCCACTTTAACTGTGACTCGCTCTGCTAATATTAAACAGGTTTAATTTTGTCTTCAGTCATAGGGGTGGGCTCTGTGTGCATGAGAGCTGACAGGCAATGAACACTCATCCAGAAGTAGAGTACATATAATGTAGCAATGAGGAGTAAGGAACACGGGTGTTTGGACCTCACAAACAGAAGAGAGGCTTGTCTGTCTGATGTCTCGTGTTTTATGTACCCTAACACACTTTTGAACCATGCAAATGAGAAGTGCTTCAGTCAGCTATGATATCTTTCTGTCTGTTTTGAGTAATGCATCACTATATGGCATAACAACAGCAAACAAACAGAGTGTAGATAAGCATTGTGGTGTATGTACAGTATACGAGGGGGGACCCAAAAATAACCGGAAATATTTTTAAAACGTGTTTAATTTAATTTTCTGTACAAACTACAATTAGTCTCCTTCAAAGTACTCTCCATTGGCGGAAATACACTTATCTAACTGTTTGTTCCATTGTTCGAAACATTTTTTAAATTCGTCTGAAGTAATGCCCATTAATGCTCTGGTCGTTTCTTGTTTTACCTCTTCGACGTCAGCAAAACACCTTCCTTTCAAGTCTTTTTTCATCCGAGGGAACAAAAAGAAATCACACGGAGCTAAATCCGGTGAGTAGGGTGGGTGGTTCAGGGTTGTCATACCATTTCTTGCCAAAAATTGGCGAATGCTGAGAGCAGTGTGAGATGGAGCGTTGTCATGATAAAAGAAACAATCGCCCGACTCCCACAAATCAGGGCGTTTCCTTCTCACACTGTTGCGCAACCTACTTTTACAAAAAAATTCACTGAACACAAGCACAACCTTCCAGACTGATGGCACTTGGCAGACTGACTTGTGAGGAGTGTAACTAGATCGCCCTAGCGGTCCAACCACGTACTACAAGTACCAACCTAAAAACAACAAAATTCTGGTTATTTTTGGGTCCCCCCTCGTATATTATATATTAAAACCCTTTTCCAATTAGACAGCAGTTTTAGCTCACATTAATTTTTTTTTAAATGTGCTGTCAGAAGGTGAACATAGAGCAGCTGCGTTCATGGTTCTAACATTGTCTTTAGACAAATGTACTGACTGAGTACTGAAATTTGCAGCTCCTGTGTTCTCGTAACTGCAGGACTTTTTACCTTCTTTTGACGAGGTGTGACACACTGTTTGCTTAGAATGCATATTTTGCAATTTATATTTTCTTGAACATAGCTGCCAAATCTTTCAACCTCACATTGACTCCTACACTACTGTCATAACATAACAGAGAGCAGACATAGACGTTGGCTTTGACTGCTAGCCTATTGATGCCAATGTAGAATCTGATTTAACAGAAAGGGTTTTCCCTGGCAACAGGATGTATTTATTTTTAGCATGTGCAATGTTCTCTCTGTACATGCAACACACTTTTATATTTTAATTTTTTTTAGAGACCTTTCAACTGTAAAAAGTTCATTATAGTGAAAAGCTTGCTTTCTGTTAGATCGGGTTGACAACTGCAGCGTCACTTTTTCCCTTTAGAAGTTCCAGCTTTCCTCCATGTGGCACAGGATTGGTTTAGAAATGTGACACTCAGTGTGCTGTCCAATTCTCCCCACTCAATTTTAAGTAAAATTCACTCTAGGTTGTCTCTAGACATATACATTATGTGTCTGGCTCAGCGGGACTCATGGTTTTAGTTACCTTTGGAGCCATTGGCACATATACAGGTTCTTCCTTCAAGTTGGAGTAAATCTTTAACAAAAAGAGAGAAGAAGAGAGAGAGAAAAGAAATTAAACAAAATGCACAAAACATGTTTTGAGAAATTGCTAGATATATTTCTTGTGACAGTAAAAGTTCCTTCAAGGGTCAACAAAGTTTCATTAATGTCTTGGAGTAGCCATAATAGCATATGTCAAAGGTTTTCTGGTGAAGAGGTTCCAACTTCTCCTTGTGGGAAATGACACTTCCTGGTCAGTAGGTGTCAACACTCTTGGCTCATTATCATACTGTAAGCAGTTTCTTATCAGTAGTGACTTCACATCTGGATTGTCCCACCCCCCCTCCCAGCTTCCATGCTGAATTGCTTCTTGCACTGCCCATCTCAGTTAGTGGCTTGGCTTACAGATACTGAAAGTGGTGGGGGAAGAAGATAGGAGAATAAAAATCCATTTTTACTTTTATTCTCCACTCTTGTATTTTGCTTCTAGCAGTGCAAAAGTCTTTACTGAATTTTCCTATTCACCTTCAGATGTAAGTATGTGCCTTCTTGATTTGTGTCTATTTTGCCTCAGGTTTGGTATACTGTCCTGTTCATTGCCTATTTTTTTCAATGAAGACTGTTCATCATGACTCTTCAATCCTCTCCAACCTGGCTGTCTGAACCTTCATCTTGGCTTCTGATTCTGATGAGCTGTTGTTTTTCTCTACATCCTTATTTTGAAATTCACTGTTGGGAGAGCTCTGGGAGACCAGAAACCTTCCATGGAAAGAATGGCAAAACCTCACTTGATCTTAATTTTCAGTAAGCATACAAGCCATAAAAGAGGGCCCTTACGATACTTCTGAGTTTTTTTGATAACTGGCTTGTGGTATTCATAGTGATATTCCCTTTTGATCCTTTGAGGTCTGCTCTTCTGATCATCAAGAAGCAGACATTAACAAGCATTGGATTGTCAGTCAGTCAGTCATTCTCCAACCCGCTATATCCTAGCACAAGGTCATGGGGGTCTGCTGGAGCCAATCCCAGTCAGCACAAGGCACAAAGCAAGAAGCAATCCCAGGCAGGGCGCCAACCCACTGCAGGCATTGGATTGTTCACCCACTAGTAGGGGATGTGTGCTGGGGTCAGAACATTATGACACAAGTTAGTTTTACTCTGCTGATGACGTATTATCACAATAGCAATTCTTCTGTGTACAAGAAGGGCCACATGTTCAGACTTTTGGTGTATGTGCTTTGCTGAGGAGCCAGAGGTGCAAGGTTACCATTTGCGAAACTATGACTGAAGTCAGAATCGTTCCTAAACATAAGAAAAACCTAGCACTGTGGAACATTGATGGGCCAGGGATGGCCAGAGTCACAGAGAGCCGTTTGTGGTGGGGATTGGACTGGCCTGAATGAGCAACCATTCCCTCTTCCTCTTCTGTATCGCAAGTCTGTGGGAAACCCGGTGCTAAATTATGGAGAATCCACTGCATCCACTAAACAGTGTCATCTCCAGACAGAAGAGCAGCTTCAGCAACAGACTGCTGTCACTGTCCTGCTCCACTGATAGACTGAGAAGATCATTCCTCCCCCAAACTATGCGACTCTTCAATTCCACCCGGTGGGGGGGGAGGGGGGGGGTAAACGTTAACATTAAACAAAGTGATTGTCTGTTTTTACCTGCATTATTATCAATCTTTAATTTAATATTGTTTTTTGTATCAGTATGCTGCTGCTGGAGAATGTGAATTTCCCCTTGGGATTAATAAAGTATCTATCTATCTATCTATCTATCTATCTATCTATCTATCTATCTATCTATCTATCTATCTATCTATCTATCTATCTATCTATCTATCTATCTATCTATCTATCTATCTATCTATCTATCTATCTATTATATAGTGCCTTTCATATCTATCTATCAATCTATCTATCTATCTAAATCATCTTCAGATGACCTGATACTGAGCTTATGATTGTCTCTGAATTTGTGGTCAGGTAGTGCATAATTCAGCATCTAACCCTAGAAATGCACTTCCACATGTCTACAAACATCTCCTCACTATGAAGCCACTACCGAGACCCCAGCTACTGTAGGTAATTAAGTTGATATACTTTCCTAATAACCCAACCAAATACAAGTTTTCCATTAATTCTAGAAGGGTCTTCAAAACCCCTTCTCGGAGGTTCATCTGAATAAATGTAATAATACTTCTACAAAAATATAGATTCATTCATTTTTATTCTCTTTTTATTCAATTTATGGTATTACGGCAGGCCAAAGCCAGTTATGGTCCATCACCGAGCACATTCACGCAGACACAGGGCTAGATTAGAGCTGCCATTCAGTCTAACCTGCAAGTCTTTGACATGTGGGTCATGTATCCACAGACAAACCCACACAGCCACGTGCAATATGTGAAAAGTCCACAAAAATGATGACCTGGCTGGGATTTGAGCCCACTTCTCTGGCACTGTGAAGTAGCAAATCTAATCACTGTGCAGCAATGGTACCCCAAAAATGCATTCTTTTTAAACAAAGCATTAATTACAAACTTTTATTTCATTATTAGTTGTGGAAATTCACCTGTTGTGTTTTCTTCTCTGGTATTGACTTGGAACCCTAAAAATACAAAAAAGTAAAAGTTGAATTAAAAAGTATGGCATAACATAACATTCTGAGACCCATACAATCCAGTTCATGTTTTTGGAAGTTCATTGCCAGTTATGGCAGGGCCCAGTGAGACACTGTGGCTTAACCAGTTTTGAGACACCGCCTATCGCGCATGTCCTCAGGTGCTGATGTAAAACTGGAATGGTCAGAAGAAAGACCCATACAAGTACAGGAAGAATGAACAGACCCCATTCACACAGAAAACAGGTATGGGATTCCAATCCAGGACAAAGGCAGCAATGCTAACCACTGCAACACCATGTAATGTATCTACAGCAGAATTACATTAAAAAAATTAAAATACAAAAAAACATGCCTTCAAGGCAGCAATGAGCAGTAATGGCTAATGATGTCTCACAATTTCAAAGTCCTAGAACTTGTTTGCGTATTCTCTCTGTGTCTGTGTGAGTTTTCCTCTCACAACTCCAAAGCTGCATGGTTAGGTTAATAATTGGTAATGCTAACTAAACTGGTCCCAGTGTGCCTGTGTATGCCCTGTGATAACAGGCACCCCATTCAGGACCTGTTCCTGCCTTGCTGCTCAGACAGGCTCCAGCCCTCACAGAATGATGAAGGGGATTTGAGAACATAAGGTAAGCTACTCACTTTTACATTGAGGATTATAATTCAGCAAATATGGGAAACACTTTTGAGGCTAAAGTTTTGTTTCACCCATTCTATTGGCTGAATTTATTTTAAGAAAAAAGGTATTGATATTCCGGGTTCGCTTCCCGGGTCCTCCCTGCGTGGAGTTTGCATGTTCTCCCTGTATTTGTGTGGATTTCTTCCGGGTGCTCCGGTTTCCTCCCACAGTCCAAAGACATGCAGGTTAGGTGCATTGGCGATTCTAAATTGTCCCTAGTGTGTGCTTGGTGTGTGTGTGTGCCCTGCGGTGGGCTGGCGCCCTGCCCAGGGTTTGTTTCCTGCCTTGCGCCCTGTGTTGGCTGGGATTGGCTCCAGCAGACCCCCGTGACCCTGTAGTTAGAATATAGTGGGATGGATAATGGATGGATGGATGGTATTGAAATTCTTATTGTTACAATAACGTATGAGTACTCTCTATATTGATCAGCGTGAAGCGTATATACAGTTCAAATGAACCAGTCATTTGCATTGGTAAGTTTCACTGTTTTGCAATATGTATAACGTTGCTCATCCACCTGAAGCTAAGCATGTTTGGGTCCGGCTGGCACTTTAACTCTTTCAGGGCTGATGTTGACTTTTGTCAAAAGGAGGAGTTGACGATGGTAATCAACTGTAAACTATGACAAAACCCACCGTTACATTTTAGTTGGACTCTTTGTTACTAGAAAGAAAGTTAGATTCATTTGTTTGACCGAGATTCTCTGCACTCTCGTGAGTAGCAAGGCGCACACGACGGCAAAAACGGCACTGACATCTGGCAAGAGATCAAAGCGAATGTGTAAAGCAAAACACTTAGTGGACGACTTTATTGCCTATTATCTCTGAACTGGACTATGACTTGTCGGACTCGAGTTTTTGATACAAGCGATCGAAGATGAATGTGAGGTTCCAGCTTCAGCTGATTGGTTCCCAGCTAGCTGTGGCACTGACAATGTTCGCCAGGGAGGACTGCCAATTAACAATGATTAGAGGTTGAAACCAGATTGCAACGCACTGCGGCCGTGTCCCAGCCACACAAAGACAGCCTGGCAGCAAGCAAGCCGCACATTCTTGGCAAACTGACAGCCACAGCATGCAGCAACAGACGTTTTATGTTGACTTCTGAGTTAAATCATTGCTTTTTGGAAAAAATATTCAGCCCTCAAATAGTTAATGGAAGTCAATCTAGGAATAGCATGGATTTCGTCTGGAAGAGGGGTTGGTGAGGCCAGCAGGGGTCACTTACCCTGTGGTCTGAAAGTGGATCCCAATGCCCCAGTGCAGAGACACTGTGCTATAAAAATGGTGCCATCCTTCAGATGAGATATAAAACCGAGGCCCTGACTCTCTGTTGTCATAAAAGATCCGTGGGCATCCTTCGTAAAGAGCAGGGTGTATGCTGATGTCAAGGCTAAATTGCGTTCCACAGCATATTCATTCTGATCCCCTTTCTCTAATTGTTTCTCTTTCTCTCACCTCTTCACCATCGCTAATGTGTGGTGAACGTACTGGCACAAAAGAGGCCGCTACCACATCATCCAGGTGGGTACTGCACATTAGTGGTGGCTGAAGAGGCTCCACAATCTCTATGAAAAGCACTTTGAGTTTTGAGGAAAGCGCTAAATTAAAATAAATTATTATTATTATTATTTATGCCTGTTGCTACAGACTGCACTGTTTGGCTTGAGCTTCTTGTTCTCATAAATGACTCGACAATGAGGAAAAACAAATGTTTTGATAGCTCACATGAAGAATACATTTTTTTTGTTTATTCTATTAGTGCCACTACCATTGCTTTCATATTCCATGGGACCTTCCACGTAGCTCCACTCTCTCTCTTAGTTGCCTTATCCCTTGCTTGCACATGAATGCTACATCACACTACTCACAAGGAGGAAGAAGCAATACCTTCTGCCTCACATTCCCCAACTCTAACAGCCAAACCATTACAGGATTGTTAAGCAGATTTGCTATAGGCCACACATTCAGGGCAATGGATTTTATCACAGGAGAAGCACCTGCTCTGTGTTGCAATCTGATAATTTGGGTGGCTACCTAACAGGCAACGCTTGTGGTTGGTCGGTCAGTCGGCAAACATCTGCCACACCCTCTCAGTTGAAAGAAGCAGATCATAGATATGTTATACAGTATCTACCAAATTGGATGCAAAAGTGTGTATACCTGACGAGACCCAAAAAGGGGGATACACGTGTTGTGTACTCTTTGTATTATTTGGCACATACTGTAAATTATAGAAAATGTTAAGCATTGTGACAGTTTGTCACGCAATTACTCATGAATCAATAGGGCTACAAACCTCATCTTGGTCTTAATCGAAAGATTAAGATAAGACTGAGACTGGGGAAACACAACATTTGGCTGATGTCAGTCTCTATGAAGTTATTAAGGTTTGAGTCTTTCTTATGGCATACTGATGGAGAATGTGACATGGCAGAAAGAGAACATCTGCTAACCATGGGGCAAATTGCAGAAGGTACTTATATGATAAGAAGGAAATGAAGGCCATGCACTGAGCATAAAGCAAATCGTAGATGAGCAAGGACAGCCACGGCTGCTGTTACACTTGTCATGTGGCTGCTAACAAGCCCCACAAAGTTATCAGGGTTGGTGTTTTTCTTATAGAAAACTGCATAGACAGACTGATCAAGAAGGTGACACAGGTGCTGAGAAAAATAAGAGCAGTAACATCTGCTGAATGTGAAGCAAACTGCTGAAGCCAATTACATGATAGAAAGATAAAGAATGACAGTTCCGACATTCACGAAGCATCACGAATATATGGAGCGGCAATCTGCTGGTACGCATGACCTACCTTGATCTTGGGAGGATCGGCGATTCATGTGTTGCTAGTGTTAAACATTTTTAGAATTCTCCTGTGATTCAATTTTAATTTTCCTTGGGAAATGCTATTTTTAGGAATTTTTGTTGACAGTTCCTATGCCATTGTTCAAGAGAATGTTCAGCAGCAATCATGCAGTGCATGGCATCATTAGAAAGGTCGTCATCATAACTGACCTTGTTGTCCGAGATTGCACATACAATTTGAAATGACTTGTCATTGTGATTTTCCTGTACAGTAATCCCTCCTCCATCGCGGGGGTTGCGTTCCAGAGCCACCCGCAAAATAAGAAAATCCGCGAAGTAGAAACCATATGTTTATATGGTTATTTTTATATTGTCATGCTTGGGTCACAGATTTGCGCAGAAACACAGGAGGTTGTAGAGAGACAGGAACGTTATTCAAACACTGCAAACAAACATTTGCCTTTTTTTCAAAAGTTTAAACTGTGCTCCATGGCAAGACAGAGATGACAGTTCTGTCTCACAATTAAAAGAATGCAAACATATCTTCCTCTTCAAAGGAAACAGAGAGTAAAGCAAACAAATCAATAGGGCTGTTTGGCTCTTAAGTATGCGAAGCACCGCTGGTACAAAGCTGTTGAAGGCGGCAGCTCACACCCCCTCCGTCAGGAGCAGGGAGAGAGAGAGAGCAACAAAGTCAAAAATCAATACGTGCCCTTTGAGCTTTTAAGTATGCGAAGTACCGTGCAGCATACTTAAAAGCTGCACACAGAAGGTAATCTTTCAGCATTTTTAGACGAGCGTCCGTATCGTCTAGGTGTGCGAACAGCCCCCCTGCTCAATCCCCATACGTCAGGATCACAGATAGTCAGCGCAAGAGAGAGAGAAAGAAAAGTAAGTTGGGTAGCTTCTCATCCATCTGCCAATAGCGTCCCTTGTATGAAATCAACTGGGCAAACCAACTGAGGAAGCATGTACCAGAAATTAAAAGACCCATTGTCCGCAGAAATCCGCGAACCAGCAAAAAATCTGCGATATATATTTAAATATGCTTACATATAAAATCCGCGATAGAGTCAAGCCGCGAAAGGCGAAGCGCGATATAGCGAGGGATCACTGTATTTGTTTTTCTGTTTAATGTTTCTCTGCATGAAGACTTTTGGTTTAGTATTTGGGTTTAGACATTATGGTTTATTAATTTTTTCTGTTATTGAAATTAGCCGGGCTTTTGACTGTGTTTCATGTCTCAATCTCTCATTCAAAAAACCAAAATATCTGTCTTTACCTTTGCGTGTCATAACACAGAATGTAAGTTATAAGACCATCTAATACGGCCTTGGCTCTTTTACTTGTAATGTCTGAGTGTTACTTATCCTCTGTTACATCAGCAAACTGAAAACATTTGAGAAATGACCAGCAGAACAGAGTTAACAGAAAAAGGGTCAAAACAGGGAAATCAAAAACATGGAACAATGATAATAAACTGACCGGAACAGCACCTGTTTGTGAAACACATTCAAAATATTAAAGAAAGGAGAAATGATAACAAAATAAACTTCTTGGAAGTAAATGTAAAAGATGGATCTCATTGAGAGCATGATTTTCTTACCTTTTGGGGCATTGTCACATACGCAGGTTCATGCAATGTAACCTGTAAAATTGAAAAGAGAAATCAGAAACACTGGTGAGAGAACTTGTTTTATTATTATCTATAATAGACAGGGCACTCTGGGGTCCTCAAGGGTTGAAAGTGAACCCTTGAACAGAGCACAACAGCTTCTGAACTCGATGCAGAAGAATTGTTACAGAGACCTTTCAAGCCTGGCCACTAGAGGGCAGACACATAATACTACATACCCGAACTTCACATATCACCATGTAATACTACAAACTTCACATAAAATAATATCTCATAAAATAATTCTGTAACCTGCCCAGTACAGTTCAGGGTTTCTCTAGAAATAACCAGCCCTGTTGCGAGCAAACAATCCTCTGAAGGGCCCACTCACACACATTCACATGGGGCTAATTAAGAATTGGCAATTAAATTATAAAGTACGTCTTAGGGATAACAGAAGAAGAAAATTGGAGTAGCTGAAAACAAAATTCTACCAGGATTTGGTCGGGATTCACTTTATGTGCGTTACAGCTTAACTGAGGGTTTCCTGGTTTGTCTAATTATTTGTAGCCTCACTAACTTTCCTGGGTTTTTCAGTTAAACTAATCATCATGACCAAATTAGTGAGGCTAGTGAACAATAAGGAGGTAATGACCATTTTTAGGTTCTCAGAGTGCTCAGACATGTCCCTGCAGTTTGCAATACCACCAGTTAGCTGAAGTCTTGTTAGTTTAGAACCAGTTCTGATTCACTTTGTTAAACTGGGTGCTAAAGGTCCAGCACTATTTGTCAAAATGGAGGTGGAAAGCAAGTGATTTCCAGGATGGATTACATTTTTAATAGTATGTCATTCTAAATGTCTCCTGAACAGAAGGCAGACTGAACTTCAGTAATGCTCTTAAACTTCATCACCCTCTGTAGGGCTCTGCAGTTCTGAACTGAGCAGATGCCATAACAAGATGTTAAGCACTCAGCTCCATTCTTTCTCTGTTCTTTCTTTCTGTTCTTCAAGCCCCTCTCTCATATCAGCTTTCCCTTATACAGTTGTGCTTGAAAGTTTGTGAACCCTTTAGAATTTTCTATATTTCTGCATAAATATGACCTAAAACATCATCAGATTTTCACTCAAGTCCTAAAAGTAGATAAAGAGAAATCAGTTAAACAAATGAGACAAAAATATTATACTTGGTCATTTATTTATTCAAAAAAATGATCGAATATTACATATTTGTGAGTGGCAAAAGTATGTGAACCTCTAGGATTAGCAGTTAGTTTGAAGGTAAAATTCGAGTCAGGTGTTTTCAATCAATGGGATGACAAGCAGGTGTGACTGGGCACCCTGTGTTATTTAAAGAACAGGGATCTATCAAAGTCTGCTCTTCACAACACGTTTGTGGAAGTGTATCATGGCACGAACAAAGGAGATTTCTGAGGACCTCAGAAAAAGAGTTGTTGATGCTCATCAGGCTGGAAAAGGTTACAAAACCATCTCTAAAGAGTTTTGACTCCACCAATCGACAGTCAGACAGATTGTGTATAAATGGAGGAAATTCCAAGACCATTGTTACCCTCCCCAGGAGTGGTCGACCAACAAAGATCACTCCAAGAACAAGGCATGTAATAGTCGGCGAGGTCACAAAAGACCCCAGGGTAACTTCTAAGCAACTGAAGGACTCTCTCACATTGGCTAATGTTCATGTTCATGAGTCCACCATCAGGAGAACACTGAACAACAATGGTGTGCATGGCAGGGTCGCAAGGAGAAAGCCACTGCTCTCCAATAAAAACATCACTGCTCATCTGCAGTTTGCTAAAGATCACGTGGACAAACCAGAAGGCTATTGGAAGAATGTTTTGTGGACGGATGAGACCAAAATAGAACTTTTTTGTTTAAATGAAAAGCGTTATGTTTGGAGAAAGGAAAACACTGCATTCCAGCATAAGAACCTTATCCCATCTGTGAAACGTGGTGGTGGTAGTATCATGGTCTGGGCCTGTTTTGCTATATCTGGTCAGGACAGCATGCCTTCATTGATGGAACAAGGAATTCTGAATTATATCAGAGAATTCTAAAGGAAAATGTCAGGACATCTGTCCATGAACTGAATCTCAAGAGAAGGTGGGTCATGCAGCAAGACAACGACCCTAAGCACACAAGTCGTTCTACCAAAAAATGCTTAAGGAGAATAAAGTTAATGTTTTGGAATGGCCAAGTCAATGTCCTGACCTTAATTCAATTGAAATGTTGTGGAAGGACCTGAAGCGAGCAGTTAATGTGAGGAAACCCACCAACATCCCAGAGTTGAAGCTGTTCTGTACGGAGGAATGGGCTAAAATTCCTCCAAGCCGGTGTGCAGGACTGATCAACAGTTACCGGAAACGTTTAGTTGCAGTTACTGCTGCAAAGGGGGGTCACAACAGATACTGAAAGCAAAGGTTCACATACTTTTGCCACTCACAAATATGTAATATTCGATCATTTTTTTCAATAAATAAATGACCAGGTATAATATTTTTGTCTCATTTATTTAACTGGTTTCTCTTTATCTACTTTTAGGACTTGAGTGAAAATCTGATGATGTTTTAGGTCATATTTATGCAGAAATATTGAAAATTCTAAAGGGTTCACAAACTTTCAAGCACAACTGTATGCCTCCATGAGCATAGCGCATAAGTTGCAAACCGTGAAAAGCCAGTGGAGCAATCAAGACAGATCACACCCTCAAGTGCTGGTGCGCTCCGTCTCAATCACCCCACCAGCTCCAGCAACTGCGTGAGCACACACACCCGTGGAGAAGAAGCCGGCTGTTTAATTATTTATTTATTTTAAAACAGTCCCCTTGCTGCTTAGTCACGGACCCACTATTCCACATAATGGTGTGTATTGGTAAGGGGGATGAGACAGAATACAGACATCAGTTGGAAAAGTTTATTTTTTGGTGCAAAGAGAATTGTCTGCAACTTAACATCAGCAAACTGATTAGCATCTGGGAACTGGTTACTAACTTTCGCATATCTATCTATCTATCTATCTATCTATCTATCTATCTATCTATCTATCTATCTATCTATCTATCTATCTATCTATCTATCTATCTATCTATCTATCTATCTATCTATCTATCTATCTATCTATCTATCTATCTATCTATCTATCTATCTATCTATCGTAAGACGCTAGAGGTCGCTGCTGCCTCTTTCAACCCAACAGACAGACACACTGAACATAGGGTAAAATCACCAAGAAGTTGTTTAATGCCTTTTCTTCTTGTAATAGTGCCCAAAAGCACCTCCGCCACCATACACAGGAAAAGCAATAATAACAATACCACCAATCCACACAAATCTCTCCTCCACTCCTTCCAGCAAGCTCTGTCCGACTACCTCCCAACTCCAGCTCGCTTGCAGGGTCTCCAACAGTCCCTTATATAGTCCTTGACCCGGAAGCACTTCTCCTTCCACTCAGGTGACTTGCTAGCACTTCCGGATCAGACTACGAATTGGATTTTCTTCAGCCCGGAAGTACTTCAGGTCTCGTGGTCTCGTGACCTGGGAGTACTTCCGGGCTACAAATACGACATGAGTCCTTCTGTTCCTTTACAGCTCTCCCTGGAGGGACCCATGGCACCCAACAGGGCTGCGCAATCGAACTCCAAGTTCCGGGATGCCCTGCGGGAATCCAGGGCACCGCCAGATCCCAGGGAAGCTGCCATCTAGAGTGTTGGGGGAAGCAGTGTCATGAAAAAGCTGAGCTGCCTTCCCCCATCCTTCCATTTCAGGGGTGTCCCAGCTGGTATACGCTGCTGGTCGTCCGCCATACTATCTATCTATCTATCTATCTATCTATCTATCTATCTATCTATCTATCTATCTATCTATCTATCTATCTATCTATCTATCTATCTATCTATCTATCTATCTATCTATCTATCTATCTATCTATCTATCTATCTATCTAGTGACAGACGAATTGGTGTCCCAACCAGTATGGACACCACTCCCCTACCTGGCCAGGGTATCTTGATAACAGAAGACCAGAAAGGGAGCAATAATATCTCCTTTCCATGCCAGGAACCACAGGTGGAAGGGTGTTACAACGGCTACATTGCGAATGGCGTCTTAACAACCACCGAGTGGCTTCCGGGATGGATTTAGGAAATGGGAAGGTCAGCACAATGGCTGGCTGCCTGCTTTGGGCTGAGTGTCCACAAGTACATTGGATGGCAGCATCTCATCTGGCAAGCCCCAGTATGGATGCCTGTAGTTGTGATCCCTTGTGCCTGCCCTGTTGGGTTCTGTGGGGGTCACCAGGGGGAGCTTGTGGATAGTAATGATATAAAGCCTGATCTGGAAGAGTTTCCCAGTGGTAACAGATTAAGTACCAGAAGTACTCCTGAGTCTGAAGTTAAAATAGTGCTCTCCTCTTGACTCTGGGAGAGTTGGGTCGGATGAGAAGGAAACAGTGCAGGTGGTATGACTATGAGAGAAAACAAATAAAAAAAAGAAAAACAGTTCTGCTGCATTTTCAACAGAAGAAGCCTGTATGAAAGTAATAAAAGCACTTTAGTTGAACTGGAACTGTTGTGGTACATATCTGATTAATTTACTGTTTCAATTTTTCTTTGAGAAGGGTTTTTTCAATTTGTATATTTTCCTTATTAATATGTCAAATAAGCTCCAGAGGGCAAAACAGAGCCCCAGTAGAAGCTTCTGAAGTTATACTGGGCCACTTCAAGTTACTAATTAACCTAACATATACATTTGTGGGATGTGGGATGCAAACCAAAGACACATAGACATTTGGGAGACTGTGCAATGTCCACGCAGACCCTGACCAGACAGAGGATTCAAACTTAGAACTTTTAAATTATGTGGGAACAAAGCAATAAAAAAGGTATAATAGCAACTTGTTAAAAATAAAAACATTGTTACTTTAAAATACTTAAATAAAATTAAACTTAAATGCTGTCACAAATAGTTTGAGAAACACACCTGTTGTGAAGTTTTGCCAGCTGGGGATGTTAAAGCCTAAAACAATAAAATAAGACATTTATACCAATCTCCCATAAGGACTGTATATAAAAGAACTTTTCTTATCACACTATTTAACATTTATAAATAAAACAACATAGTATGCATGTGTAACATATTTTATAACATGAATTGAAACAAAATAATTTTAATAAAAGTGACAAAATCTAATCCAAAAATTCAATATTGATTCAAAAATAATATGAAAAATTTATCTTCTAATTGTTGTAAAAGCAATAAACAGTCCCGCTGGTGGGTAGCTCAATAGCCAGTGGTCTGTGACCGAGTGAGCTTGTTTTCTTTGCTGGCCCTTTTTCTCTAATATATTGTTCTAAGTCTGGAGGTGGATGGCTGCCCTCTCAGCTGCTCAGAATTGGTATATAACGTTACACTTATCAGCTCCTTCACAGAGGGCAGTGTCATCGGTTATAGCATTTATTTTAACCTCTTTTTGTAAATTGACCACAATGTGTCATATCTGCTTTCTCCATGTCAAACTGATGCTGGCGGTATACTTTGTATTCTGAGTCCTGTGAATACATTACTATCCAATTTCAATTGAGTTTAAGTACTCTTTTTTTAAACAACTGAAATAACTGGAGCACAGATAGTGTATGATCTTTTTATTACATGTTCTGAAAAAACATGAGTCATTATTTATGATATTTTTATTGTGGTTATTATAAAGTTGTCAGGTGGACAGAGACAGTAATTTTTGAGCAGCATACAATATGTGTAAGCATGAATATGATTCAGTATATGCACCAGCATTTCAGTAAAGCTGTACTCGAATGCTTTTCCTAAAAAAGCATCTTATTCATGGCCAAATACCATGTTACATCATTCTTTCCATTTTCATAAAGAAAGCCCACTGTTTATTCTCTCATTTGCTTAAATTGTTTGGTCTGCTGTGTCTGTGAAAATTATATATATACTGTATACTGCTATATCCGAACACAGAGTCACGGGGGTCTGCCGGAGCCAATCCCAGGGCGCTAGGCAGGAACAAATCCCCAGGCAGGGCTCCAGCCCACCACAGAGCACACACACACACACACACACACACACACACACACACACACACACACACACACACACCAGGGACAAATTAGGATCGCCAATGCACCTAACCTGCATGTCTTTGGACTGTGGGAGGAAACTGGAGCATCTGGAGGAAACCCAAACAGACACGGGGAGAACATGCAAACTCCACATAGGGAGGACCCGGGAAGTGAACCCAGGTCTCCTTACTGCGAGGTAGCAGTGCTACCACTGTGCCACCGTGTTGCCCTATATTCATAGATAGATAGATAGATAGATAGATAGATAGATAGATAGATAGATAGATAGATAGATAGATAGATAGATAGATAGATAGATAGATAGATAGATAGATAGATAGATAGATAGATAGGAAAGGTAATGTGTTAATGATGGATAGGCCCAAAAGGCACTATAAAAAGATAAATATGGAGACTGCTATGCAATGGAAAGATAGATAGCCACAAAAGGTACACATAGGCATGAAAAGGCACTATATAACAGGCAGATATGAAAGACACTAGATAGATAGATAGATAGATAGATAGATAGATAGATAGATAGATAGATAGATAGATAGATAGATAGATAGATAGATAGATAGATAGATAGATAGATAGATAGATTTGAAAGGCACTATATAACAGATAGATAGATAGATAGATAGATAGATAGATAGATAGATAGATAGATAGATAGATAGATAGATAGATAGATAGATAGATAGATAGATAGATAGATAGATAGATAGAAACAAAAGACCTGTGTTTACGTGTTTATGGAGCAGTCTGCTCTGCTCACATTCAACCACAGCCAATAGGTGGTGCATGCATGCCCTTTTAAATTTTTTCGGTGCTTGCTGCGAAAGACCTGTGTGCAATAAACGCCGCCGCACAACAACAATGTCGTGCTAATGACATACTGTAGATCAGGGGTGTCGAACTCCAGTCCAATCCTGGAGGGCCTCAGTGGCTGCAGGTTTTCATTCTAACCATATTCTTAATTAGTGACCCATTTTTGCTGCTAATTACTTCTTTTAATTAACTTGACTCAGGCCCTTTAGTTGTTTCTTTTTCCTTAATTAGCAGCCAAACAATAACGAGACACAAAAACAAGCCGGTACATGACCAACTCACCTGTGCCCATTACACAATATCTGAAAATAAAGAAAGGTGATGGCCTCAGTAAGGTTGATCTCCCAACTCACCAAAACATTTTGAATGATATTCTTAGAAAAAACAGAAAAATCAACAGTTTTGGAAATGTCTGCTATGGCAGAACAAGAGCAGCAACAGGCCATGAAATTAAATAACGGGTTTAATTAACAGCAAGCATTAACTTCTCATTAAAAAACTGGTTGGAGTTTGAAGCCCCAGTTTAAGCTGTTCATCTGTTGGCTCGTTTTACATCTCATTTCTGTTTGGCTGCCATTTAATGAGGAAATGAATTAATTCAGAGGACTGAATCCTAAAAAACAGGGCTATGAAAATGAAGGGAAAAAAGTGAATTAGCAGTGAAAACTGGTCACTGATTAGGAAAAGGGTTAGAATGAAAACCTGTAGTCACTGTGGCCACCCAGGCCTGGAGTTCAACACCCGTGACATAGATGAACAGACACTACATCGAAACAAAGCAATCGCCGTGGCTCAACAATGTGCAAGTGAAACACCTCAGTACTGGAAGGCAAAACTTGAAGTATTTTCTCGAGACAAAGATTAATAGGACTCATATGCCAGTGATACGGCTAAGGTATGGTATCTGATGAAAGCCAGTGGGGCAGCAAGCACAGGTGGGTCAATGTTCTCTGCACTAGGCCATTCTTAAGAGTTAGCTGAAGTCTCTCCAAGTTCACAAATACAGTATAATAAAACTGCTAGGGAGTCCTTGTGTTGTTCTTTGTCCTGAAAAAGAGAAACTTAGTAGATCATGTATTGTACACACAAACCATGACGGGACACGGGACTTACAAATCATGTGAAGAGTAAAATAATGTGACTTAGAAACATGTTAAGAATAAAAAATACTGTTACTTTAAAATACTGTAATGCAGCTAAACGTAAATGCCACCATTTCCATTATGAGTAGTTTGGGAAATTCACCTGTTGTGAAGTTTTTTCTGCTCTGGAATTAAGAACCTAAAAGAATAAAATAAGACATTATTACCAGTATCTCATAAGTAGTAATGTATATAAAAAACTTTGCTCATTGCACTATTTAGCATTTACACTATAAATCAGACAACACAAGCATGCATGTGTAACATATCATATATGATAATATGAAACAAAATAATTTTATTGACAGTAACTAAATCAAACTGAAATTGAATATTAAATAAATAATAATATGAAAAGGATATATTGTTAT
This sequence comes from Erpetoichthys calabaricus, assembly GCF_900747795.2. Lineage (NCBI taxonomy): Eukaryota > Metazoa > Chordata > Cladistia > Polypteriformes > Polypteridae > Erpetoichthys > Erpetoichthys calabaricus. The sequence continues at coordinate 193,658,598 of NC_041399.2, forward strand.
GTTTCTAAAATTAATAAACAGACATTGCTCAGCTGGTGGATAGCTAAATGGCCAGTGCTCTGTAACTTAGAGAGTTTGTTATCTTTGCTGATTCTTTCTCTCTAACATTCTACTTTAAGGTTGGAGGTGGACAGATGATCAGAATCTGGACATAATGTCATATTTATTAGCTGCTTCACAGGTTGAGGTGTCATCAGTGGAGTGTTTCTTATCATATTTGTTCAATTAAACCTATTTTTATGAATTATTTGTTCTGGATAAATGAGCTAATTCTTGATTTTTCGAAGTTATGACAAATGCTTCATGTTTCATGATTGACTAACATTGGTTTCTGTTAACGAAGAATGAAAAAATACATGATGGGGTCACTGGAGCCAAAAGGAGTGTGGATCATAGAATAACACTTTCAATCTCTCTTATCCAACTCTGGGTCACTGTGGAGCTAGAGCATATTCCAGCTACATTAGGCACAAGGCAGAGGACAACTCATGGAATATGTGCAAAGTTACTAAATTACATTGTGCTTATTCTATCACCTGCTAAAATATGTTTTATTAAAGGTTTGTGCTGCATTTCTTTTGGATTCACACCAACACTGCATTTGGCTCATTTGTGGTGTAGAAAAATCAACACTGTTTTACTGTACCTACAGAGCAAAAGACGCAATCCTGCAGTCCTGAAGTCTGGACATAACAGTTTGCTGACTGGAAGTCACATTGCCATGCTGTTCAATAAAACTAATCAGTTTAATAATCCTGTTACACCCTCTATTCTCATATTCCCAATCTGTTGACTAGAGCAGGCATGTCAAACACGCGGCCCCCAGGACGCATACGGCCCACAACAGAAATCTGTGCGGCCCGCATGACAGATCCTAGTTAGCACTAAACTTGTACAAAATAATCACATCGTTTGTGATTGAATCATTCTGCATCTTCGGTGTTACTTATTGACTTTTCTTACTTCTGCCTTCTGACAAAAGCGCGTTTTCCCATGGCATTATGGTACCGGAAACGTCATCTGCTAGTATAGCAACGAGCCTTGTCCAAAGTTAATGAGCCGCGACATCGCAACTAAAGTACTAGGCTGCAGCAGCCTGGCAGCAGGGGCGGCCTTAGGCATGTGCAAACTGTGCACCTGCACAGGGCCGCCACGCCAATATATATTGAATATAAAACAGAAAGAGAAAATAACGACACAGCTGACGGCAATATGGCCGAAAAACATTGTGTTTCTTCTTAATTAGTACGCTGTATTTACTAATATCACTTGAGTCAGAGCAGTAAGTTATATGTAGTATTATAACGTTCTGCCGTAATGAGAATATCATGGGCCGCCACTTGGTTTTCAAGTTATGGACACACGCATATAGAAGTGTGTCATGAGCATAAGGCGGCTATGCAGTGTCCGCAACGGACGGGCGAAGGTACACCGATTCTTTCTCTTCCCAGGGCCGCCACGAGCCTAGAGCCGCTACTGGCTGGGCTGCTGAGACTGGCCACTGGGCAGAACTGATCATCACAAGTAGTAATAGCTCGCATATTTTCACGTTTTTTTTTGCTCTAGTTTTATGTAATTTTGTGCTAGTATTGTAACGAACAGTTAGTGCAGACTACAGCTGAAGATCTGAAGTGGACGCGAGAAGTTGGTGAGTTGTTTATTAACAAATTTTTGTGATTTTGAGTTTGTAAAATTAGTGTAGGTCAGGGGGCTTTTTGCATATCAGCTTATTTTACAATATAAACTTTGAAATAAACTTAGTAAAGTAAAATTAGATTTTTGGAGGATTTGTTTTGGCACGGTGGCGCAGTGGCAGCGCTGCTGCCTCGCAGTTAGGAGACCCGGGTTCGCTTCCCGGGTCCTCCCTGTGTGGAGTTTGCATGTTCTCCCCGTGTCTGCGTGGGTTTCCTCCGGGCGCTCCGGTTTCCTCCCACAGTCCAAAGACATGCAGGTTAGGTGAATTGGCAATTCTAAATTGGCCCTAGTGTGTGCTTGGTGTGTGGGTGTGTTTGTGTGTGTCCTGTGGTGGGTTGGCACCCTGCCCGGGATTGGTTCCTGCCTTGTGCCCTGTGTTGGCTGGGATTGGCTCCAGCAGACCCCCGTGACCCTGTGTTCGGATTCAGCGGGTTGGAAAATGGATGGATGGATGTTTTCCAACTTGAATTACTGAGCAATGAATTCAGTGAGCGTTTTCATGATTTCAGTTCATACGAACAGGACTTTCCGCTGTTTACGTCACCGTACTCTTACAACGTTGAGAATGCGCCTGAGAATATCCAAATGGAATTGACTGAACTGCAGTCAGATTCTATTCTGAAGACAAAATACAACGAAGTTTGTGTGCCAGGCTTGTATGCTTACCTGCCATCCTCGTATGTGTAGATCCTTAAGTTGGTATTGAGAATATTGCCTATGTGTGGAAGCACTTACCTTTATGAGCAATTGTTTTCGTTAATGAAAGCTACCAAAACCCCACATCGCTCAAGACTTACCGTCGAGCACCTTTCATCCCTCATAAATGTTGCAGCTGCACAAGGTTTCAAGCCTGATATTGACGAACTGGTTACTAACAAGAGATGCCAAGTGTCGGGACAAAAGAAATAGATCTCACACTGTAAGGCTCCTATATAAGCAGTCTCCTAGCTAAGAGACTAAGACTCTTAATTGTACGCTGTTGTACGGAGATTGTATGGAAATAAATTGCTTTTCTTTAAACTTTTCAGTATTGGAAAGAAAGCTACAGTAACTTTGTATAATAATATTTGTTGCAGTGCGGCCCGCTGACGCACGTATGGCAGTCGAAGCAGCCCACCAATGGTAGTGAGTTTGACATATCTGTATATATATATATATATATATATATATATATATATATATATATATATATATACTGTATATATATAGTGATATTGGCGCTTGGTTGGCACCGACCCGACACAGACCGACAATGGAGGCACGTGTAAAATAAACAAAAGAACTTTTAGTTTCTTCTTCACCTGTGGGACATGTTTTCCCCATGAACCCCACAGGCGCAACACAGTCCCAAAATACAAAGGAAAATCAACCCAAATCACACTCTTCTTTCCACTCCTCCCAGGGCAGCTTTGTCCACCTCCTCCTGACTCTGGCGCCCTGAGTAGTGGCTGCAGGCTCCTCTTATAGCCCACCCAGAAGTGCTGCAGGTGCTCATTGACCTACTTCTGGCTGCACTTTCAGGTGTGGCTGTGCTCCTGCCCAGACGGGCTCGTTAAGCCGTACAGCTCTATACAGCTCCCCCTGGAGGAGGCCACGGAGACCAACCAAGATGAGCTCCAGTGTTCCACGAAAGTGGTCCCGATGCAATCCAACAACCTCGATGCTGCCAACAAAGGTTCCGAGGGATGTAGTGTGGCTCCCATGGCTGCTACCCCGGATCTACTGACAAAGGGGTGTGTATAGGAGGCAGCGGAAGGGCTTGGAGAATAATGGTAACACATCTGCCCAGGGGGTGTCGGGGTGCACTAACGCTCTTTCTAAGTTCCCTGCAGACCTTTCCCGGGAAATGCCACCAAGAGCCACTGCCTCGACTCGGGACATACCACTTCCGGTCCCGGCCCCGAGGATGACATCACTTCCCCCAAACTTCCTATAAAGCCTCACTCCCTTTCTCTGGAATTCAGTTCTGTTTTGGACTCTGTCTTGTAAACATTACTCGCTACCAAACCTTTTACTTTTGCAGCCAGGAACACATTATACGGGGTGGCTGCCCCAAACATTTACAATGTCTCGGGTCTCTTCTTGTCACAATATATATAAATGATTTGGAAAGGAATATAAGTAACAAGCTAGTTAAGTTTGCAGATGATACCAAGAAAGGTGGATTGGCAGATAATGTGGAATTCATTAAGTCAGAAGGACTTGGAAACCATACAGGTTTGGGCAGATTTGTGGCAGATGAAATTTAATGTCAGTAAATGTAAAGTATTACACATAGGAAGTAAAAATGTTAGGTTTGAATACACAATGGGAGGTCTGAAACTCGAAAGCACACCTTATGAGAAGGATTTAGGACTTGTAGTGGACTCTATGCTATCGACTTCCAGACCGTGTTCAGAAGCCATTAAGAAGGCGAACAGAATGTTAGGTTATATAGCCTGATATGCAGAGTACAAGCCCAAGGAGCTAATGCTCAAGCTTTATAATGCACTGGTGAGGCTTCATCTGGAGTCCTGTGTGCAGTTTTGTCTCCAGGCTACAAAAAAGGACATAGCAGCACTAGAAAGAAGATTAAGAGATGACATGATTTAAGTGTTTAAAGTTATGAAGAGAATTAGTACAGTGGATCATTAAAATGAGTTCATCAAGAACACGGGGACACAGTTGGAAGTTTTTTAAGGGCAAATTTCACACAAACATTAGGAAGTTTTTCTTTACACAGAGAACCATAGACACTTGGAATAAACTACCAAGTAGTGTGTTACACAGTAAGACTTTAGGGACTTTCAAAACTTGACTTGATGTTTTTTTAGAATAATTAAATGGATAAGATTGGTGAGCTTTGTTGGGCTGAATAGCCTGTTCTCATCTAGACTGTTCTAATATTTTAACGTTCTAATGTAGGGCAGGAGATATCAAATTACTATAATTATTCTATTACTGGTAACATGTTTAAAGTCAGGATCAGATGATAATGAACCCTGGCTATGGCACCAGCCCAGCCCAGTACAGGGCACTCACTCACACTCAGCTGGACCACCAGGAACTTAATCTGAAGGTCTTTGATGCATGAGAAGAAAACTGGTTTTAATTCAAACTGAATGATAAAAGTTGAGGGGAAAAAAACCTAGCTTGCTCTAGCATGTTATAATGGAGCCAATGGGTGCCATGGTCCGAATATTAAAAAAAAGCCTTAAAAGTTACCAAATAGGTCCACTTTGAAGTAGCAAAGGGTTTGATTTAAGAACACCTTAGTGAAATGGCTAAATTTCACAGCAAAGTCTTTGCTTTTTCTCCATTTTAAAACAACATTGATCCACTATTTTGCAATATTTGTGTAATTTTAAGACATGGATCAACAAATAATAAAATGTTTGGCTTGAAAAAGACAATAATTATATAAGTTTTAATGCTTTTTTTCATGTTGGGACTACAGGACCCATTGGTTCCATTATACAATGCAACAGCTGGCTAGTTTTTTTTTTTTTAAATTTATGAAACACTAATCACAGTACCTGTTGCAGACAGGTAGCAGAATAATTAAAAACTGTGTGCTAGCTTTTGCCCTATGTGCCAACGTGCACCTTCAGTGCCTTTCTTCTCTCAAGCTTGTTCCTGTAGAGTCTCCTTCTTAGACTCTTTCATTATTTGCAAGGCGCCTTTCTCACCTCCTGTTTTAATACTTGCCATCTCCTCTACATGTCTCACACTTGCACTTCCTGTTTCATCACATCACCAAAGCCAAACTGACCAATCAGATTGCTCCAAGAGACTGGACTCACAGACCTTAGTAGATTCTTTACTTTACAACACAATTTCATGTGGAAAACTAATATCTATCACGATTGTGAAGAAATACCTTTGACATGAAAAATACTAAACTTATCCTTTAATTTTTATTCTATATTAGTGTTGTAGCATCTAAAAAATCCACTTGTAACATCATCTACTATTCTAGATATTAATCAGGTGGCTATGCAACATTGTCTTCTCCTGCAGGCACATATTTGCAGTATGCATGTCTATGCCTTACAATTAAAGCTGAAAAGCATTAAATGATAGATTATGTGTCTCGTGGTGTCTTTAGAGATGTAGTTGTGGGAAATAATAAAGGCACAAATCATGAGAACTGTCAGTCACAGCATGTTTTTCACAAGTCTAAAAATATAGTATGTTTACTTCCTTTATACGTTGTGATATTTCAGAGATATCAGATTAAAGATCTTATGTACATTAAATCTTGTATGAAAAAATCTTTTGACTGTCTATTAAGCAAAACAGGTGTGGAGTCTTTCCAGGACTAAAGGATGACACATAAAAAAGAATCCTTTGTAAAATAACAGTAAATTAGTAAAAAATGCACTTTTGCAGTCATAAATTAAAGCATTACTACGAAAACATTCAGAGACTGGCAGTTCTGTGGGAAAAAATACTTTGTTAATGAGTGAGGTCAGAGGATAATGGTCAGACTCATTCAAGCTAAGAGAAAAGCAACAAACGTTCAAATAACGGCTCTTTACAACAATGGTGTCCAAAAGGATATCTCTGAATGCACATTGTTTTGGACCTTAACAATAATAATAATAACATTTACACAGTGCTTTTCTACTTTTCTACCTACTCAAAGTGCTTTACATAGACAGTGGGGAGCCACCAATGTGCAGCATCCATCTGGACAATGTGACGGCAGCCATTTTTGCACCAGTACACTCTCCACACATTAGCTATTAGGTGCTGATGGAGTAAGACAGGTCTTTAGAAAATATGGGACTGGGGATGATTAGGGGGGGCAGAATGATATTTAGCCAGGATATCAACACTCTACCCATTTAGAAAGATGCCTAAGGACCTTAGATAGATAGATAGTGTCACAAGAATGAGTCAGAGACATCATAAAGAGTTGGGGCAGCCACCCGTATAATATGCTCGGCTGCAAAATTGCTTTTTTTTTTTGTACATGATGTGTATAGATCAGAGTCCAGAACAGAACTGCCTATACTGAGGCAAGATGGCAGTTTTAAATGCCTGGAAAGGAAATAATGTCAACATTGCAGGAACTGGGAGTGGTGTCCTCATGCCCGGAAGAGACGTCATCCTTGGGGCCGGCAAGAGGCGGGATTTCCCGGGAAAGGTCTGCAAGGGACTGAGAGAGATGGTCAGTACACTCCACCACCCCCTGGCCTGGCGTAGAATTACTAGTGTTTAGGCCCTTCAGCTGTTTCCCATGCGCACATGTGTGACATTAGATAGATAGATAGATAGATAGATAGATAGATAGATAGATAGATAGATAGATAGATAGATAGATAGATAGATAGATAGATAGATAGATAGATAGATAGATGTGAAAGTTAGTAACTAGATCCCTGATGCTGATCAGTTTGCTGATTAAGTTGCAGACAATTCTCTTTGTACCAAAAAATAAACTTTTCCAACTGATGTCCGTATTCTGTCTCATCCCCCCTTATCAATACACACCATTCTGTGGAATAGTGGGTCCGCGACTAAGCAGCAAGGGGACTGTTTTTAAATAAATAAATAATTAAACAGTTGGCATCTTCTCCACGGGTGTGTGTGCTCACGCAGTTGCTGGAGGCTGATGGGGTGATTGAGATGGAGCGCAACAGCACGTGAGGGTGTGATCTGTCTTGATTGCTCTACTGGCTTTTCATGGTTTGCGACATAGGCACTACACTCATAGAGGTATATAAAGGAAAGGTGATATGAGAGAGAGGTTTGAAGAACAGAAAGAAAGAACAGAGAAAGAATGGAGACAAGGTTAAAAGGTGGGAGAGAAGCTGGAAGGAATGTGGGAGTGAGTGACAGAGAGAAGGCAGGAAGACAGGAATAGAGCTCTTGGGAGAGCATGCGGCCGATGGTCTGGACTGAAGAGAGTCACTCCCACTGAGTGTTTTGAGATGACTGAACGATCTCTGATGATTCAGCATTGATGAACGTTTCCACCTGACTCCTCTCCTTTGTCTTATCCCCCTTATCAATATGCCCAATAAGTTCAGAATAATCTGACAATTTGTGCAAGTGACAAGACCTGGTGTTATATTTATAGTCTGAGATGTACAGAGTGAAGAGAACATTAGACAGGGCTGTTCCTTGTGGTGCTCTATTGTTGCTCACATCTTTTATACCCAAAGAGTCAGGACCATGGTTTTACCTCTCATCCAAAACAGGACCACAGCATATTTCTAGCAAGTTTATTAAATTCATACCTGAAAGAAGTCAGGCTGATTTGGAGATAACTAGATACATAAGTTTACAAGAATATAAACATTTTGTATGGTTTAACCAGAGAAGCTAAGCAGAACAGCACTTGGCACCTCACCAAAAAAACCAAATGCTTTTGATAAGGTAATCTCTGCCAACACGGCTGCACTGTCTGTTAGCTTAGTCCTGAGGCTCTACATTTTAAGCAGGACTGAAGCTTCTACAAAACCTCCACTCTGTTTAAAAACCATGGATGAAAACATGGTGGCAGAAATTACTTGATCACTGGGCTCTCACATTAAATAAAACATTTAAGAGGCTCACAAATGTATTGTGATTTGCTCCTTTTGCTTATACTCATGATGCAGTCTCTCTTTGCCAGATTTCTGTTTTTCAGGACACTGAAAGCCAGCTGCCAAGAATCCCTGCATGTTGTCATCTGATGACAATGATGTCATTGGGATTTACTGAGCCCTGGCTGCCTGAGTGAAAATGTTACTATCAAGTTTGCTATTTGGAGTGAAAGTGTATTTGGCATTTGTCAACCCTGTGCTAAACTTAAATTAAAACTTGAGATTGTAAGTGTTTAAAGGGTTTTGACTAATGACCCACAGTGGAAGGATATTTCTATAGATATATAGCCAGGCAGCCATCTCTAGGAAGAGTTGTAGTTGTTCTAAACTTTTTTCATTTAAGAATTATGGTGGCCACTGAGAACCGTGCTGTAGAAATGTTTCTGTAGATGTCCTAAGATGTGTGCCTCAACATAATCCTGTCTCTAAGCTCTGCAGGCAATTCATTTGACTTCTTGGCTTGGATTTTGCTCAGCTGTGGGACCTTCTATAGACAGGTGTGTGCTTTTCCTAATCAGCTCCAATCAATTGAATTGATGACATATGGTCTCCAAACAAGGTGTAGAAACATCTCAGCAATGATCAATGGAATGCCATGCACCTGATCCAAACAGCAAATGTCATACCAAAAGGTCTGAATACTTGTTTCAATGTGATATTGCAGTTGTTTATTTTTAATTAATTTATACAGATTTCTAAAATTTCATTTACACTTTGTCATTCTGGTGTTTTGAATGCTGGAGGGCCGCAGTGGCTACAGGTTTTCATTCTAGCCCTTTTCCTAATCACTGACCAGTTTTCACAGCTAATTAACTTGTTTTCCCTTCATTTTCATAGCCCTGTTTTTAAGGATTCAGTCCTCTGAATTGATTTGTTTCTTCGTTAAATGGCAGCCAAACAGAAATGAGATGTGAAACGAGTCAACAGATGACCAGCTAAACTGGGATTTCAAACTCCAATCAATTTCACTCCAAACAGTCTCTTAATGAGAAGCTGATTCTTGCTTTTAATTAAGCCCGTTATTTAGTTCAATGGCTTGTTGCTGCTCTCATTTCAAAATTTGTTGATTTTTCTGTTTTTTCTAAGAACACCGTCAAAATGTTTTGGTGACCTGAGAGATCTACCTTACTGAGACCTTCACCATTCTTTATTTTCAGATATTGTGTGATGGGCACAGGTGAGCTGGTTATATGGTGGCTTGTTTGATGTCTCATTATTGTTAGGCTACTAATTAAGGAAAAAAAGACAATTAAGGGGTCTGAGTCAAGTTAATTAAAACTAAAGCAAAAGAAGTTAATTAGCAGTAAAAACAGCTCACTAATGAAGAAGATGGTTAGAATGAAAACACACAGCCACCGTGGCCCTTGAGGACCGGAGTCTGACACCTGTGATTTAAGCATAAAGCTGCAACATAACAAAATGTTAAAAAGGTGAAACAGTCTAAATACTTTTTGAATCCTTTCCCCTGCGGTGGGTTGGCACCCTGCCCTGGATTGTTTCCTGCCTTGTGCCCTGTGTTGGCTGGGATTGGCTCCAGCAGACCCCCCGTGACCCTGTGTTTGGATTCAGCGGGTTGGAAAATGGATGGATGGATGGAATCCTTTCCCTCTGTCTCTCTCTCTCTATTATATATTATATATATATATATATATTATATATATAATATATATATATATATATATATATATATATATATATATATAATATATATTATATATAAAATCAGATTGTGATTCAGACTACGAATGCCATGAATGTAATTACCCGATCTACATGCTGTCAAATGAACAAACCACATGCCGTGGTGCAACATTAGGGGCTTCGCCTCTAGCACTGATGTTCGAGGTTCGATTCCGCAGAGGGGGTGCAGTGAGTGTGTATGACTGATGAGCCCAGAATTAGGGCGAAACACGTCTCGCATACTCTTTGCATTATTTGACAGTAAAACTATTTTCAACCATTCTATGATCTGCTTCTCGCAACTGAAAGAGGGCACCATGGTGGATGTTAGCCGACTTGCTGGCCAACCACAAGCGTTACCTGGTAGGTAACCACCCATACAATCAGATTGTGATTCAGACTACGAATGCCATGAATATATATACAGTATATATATATATATATATATATATATATATATATATATTGTGGCACGCGGCTGGGCTTGTGCCTTCTCCAGACCATGAGGGGGTGACCGCCCTGGTTGTGTTGGGGACCACGGGTACAGCGCTGGGAAGCTCAACCCTGTTGGGGCCTGTGTTCACCACCAGGGGGCGCCCCGATGCCTTGGGAGCCCTGGACCTCAGCACTTCCGCCACACCCGGAAGTGCTGGGGGGAAGAGGATCGGGGACTCCCGGAGTAAGTCTGGGTACACAGCCGGCACTTCCACCACACAGGGGAGTGTTGGCGGAGGATGTCGGGAAGCACCTGGAGTCCATCTGGGTGTGAATAAAAGGGGCCGCCTCCCTCCATTCGGGAGCAAGAGTCGGGTGGAAGTGGACAGAGCTCAGGAGGAGAAGAAAGAGGCGGCCCAGAAGAAAGGAAAGGCATTGTGTTGGCCAGGACTTGTGCTGCAGCACTGGGTTGTGCTCACTGTTGTTCTGTATATAGTGTAAAATAAACGTGTGTGTGGTGAAACCATCATATCTACCTGTCTGTGTCTGGGCTGTACCCCACAATATATATAAATTAGGGGGCGGCACGGTGGCGCAGTGGTAACGCTGCTGCCTCGCAGTTAGGAGACCTGGTTTCACTTCCTGGGTCATCCCCATGTTTGCGTGGGTTTCCTCCGGGTACTCTGGTTTCCTCCCACAGTCCAAAGACATGCAGGTTTGGTGCATTGGCGGTCCTAAATTGTCCCTAGTGTGTGCTTGGTGTGTGGGTGTGTGTGTGGGTGTCCTGCAGTGGCCTGGCACCCTGCTCGGGATTTGTGCCCTGCCTTGCACCCTGTGTTGGCTGGGATCGGCTCCAGCAGACCCCCGTGACCCTGTAGTTAGGATATAGCGGGTTGGATAATGGATGGATGGATATATATAAATTATGACTGTGTTAAAATAATTAAAAAAACAAAACATTAGAATAAACACAAATAAACATTGTAACAATTGAAACTGTAAAGAATGCCTTGTATTTTACGTTAAAAGCAATTCACTTTGGTATGGTGCTGTGTTCAAGTTGCTAGTCCTGTGGTAAATTCTTCCATTCTACTTGAAGGTTTTTCTACAACTCCTCTTTGACTTAAACAGTTTTTTGCTTTTTTCCCTGTCCTATTGGCTTCACACAGCTTCAGTTCTGTTGAAGCTGGGACTCTGAGGTGGCCAATTGACATTTAGGGTACTTTAAGATTAAATTTTTGGTAATAATTAATTTTGCCAAAAGCGATACATTAAAATTTGTTTGTATTTCTTAGCAATCATCATTCCATCAGTTCTGGCCATATCCCCTACACCAGTGGTCCCCAACCTTTTTGACAGCAAGGACCACTTTATTAGATGCAAATTCTTCCACGGACTGGTCTTAGAGTGGGGGGGGGGCAGTTTTATACACAATTTACATAACATTTCTATTATTATTAAAGTTATTAAGCAGTTCGCATATGTTTGCAACCTGAGATTTTTCTTCTTTTTTTGCATATAACAAAGACATATGCTTTGCATTTGCCATTCCAACAGATTGCACATCACAAACATTAACACTGCTATTTTTTTTTCGTGTCTGCCGTTTCTATAGGAGGGTGACAATGAGTTAAATTCCAATGGATGTTTTTCAAATGTTGACAAGCAATAAGCAAAAGGAATCACTGAAAACCACAGAAAACAAAAACAGCAAAAAAAAAAAAAAACAGTACGAGGAAAGTTCGAAGAAAGAATTTTTTTTACAATGTTTCTGTTTGGGGATCGTTGTGCAAACGTGCACATCTGAGCTGCGACCACAGATCTAACTGCTCTGTGGATGATTCATTCAGGCATTTCAAGGTCACTTCATTGTAATGAAAGCATCTGCTGAATGTACTTTGTAGTAACGCGATTTCTATAGACTCGTGTCATATGGGGAAACTGTCGGAACTGTAACAATACTTTGTTGTAATAGTCTCTCACCTCGGTCTTTCTCCTCTCTGCAAAGCTCCGCCCGCCAAGCGTTCTGAAAAGTCTTGAGTGAGTCTCCGTTGCCGGCAGTTCTCTCGCGGCCCGGCTGTCAGACGGCTGCGGCCCGGTAGTGGGTCGCGAACCGGTGGTTGGGGACTCCTGCCCTACACCACTGGCTGAAATGCATCACCAAACCAGAGAGACCTGTGACCACACTTTAGAGAAGGCTGCAGACAGGCATCAATGAACTTCTCACTCATTCACTCACTCTTCCTCTGACAAGGTAAAGTCTTAGTGCTCAACAAAATTTTAAACTTTGGAGACATCATTCAATAAGGTTTCCTGCCATTGGTTATTGCTCCTGCTTTATGGTTTGTTGCGTACTGTGGTTGCTTCTGCTTGTTGCCTTTCTGGTTTCTTTGCCTTTCTATACTTATTAAAGACTTATTTTACAGTTGAACTGTCTACTTTGGTTCTAGATGACTGTTTGATGCTGAACAAGGAAGTCGAGGAAGTTTTTGTCTGTCCCTTACAGAAGTGAGTTTTAATTTCTGATCATTGGGTACTAAACACCTTTTGAGGCATTTTCTCTCTTCAACTTGACCATGTTTTTCATATTTCTTTATGACACCTTGAATACCACATCTTAAAGACCAGTTTGGAGTGCTACTGCTCACTGATTATAGTTTTGTTCATACAACATTATGATTTTATGTCTGTCAAAGTATGTTAGCATAGTCATAGTATATATGTATTGTGGGATTTGGCCGGCCTATCACCACAGCCAACACCCCCAGGCCGCCAGGTGGTGCTGTCCCTGCGGCATGGAAGTGCCCCGAGTACCAGCAGGGAATCATGGACGATGGAGTTTTCCTTTACAGCCCTGCTGGATACCACAGGGGCCAACAGATGACGCTGCAGGGAGGCCCAGAGAGTTGTTTGTGCCCTATAACCCGGAAGTACATCATAGGCCAGGCAACAAAGGAAATGATGTGCTTCCGGGTTGAAGAAAAGGACTTTTTATCTGACCCGGAAGTGATAAGGAATCACATGGACTGTAGGGTGGAACCACTTCCGGGTCAGGGAATATAAAAGGACAATGGGAAATCCCAGACGTTGAGCTGAGCTGGGTGGAAGGGTGGCAACGCGTCTGGGAGTGAGGAGGATTATTGATTATTGTGGTTTGTTTATTGATTTATGAGTATTGTGGAGAGGAGGGTGCTTTGTGCACATTATTATTATGATAAATTCAATTATTGGACTTTTACCTGGTGTCTGACGTGTAGTCTGAGGGTTCAAGGGGTCACGGAGACCTTAATCTGTCACAGTATGCAGTGGCATGCAAAAGTATTCAATCCCCTTGGAAGTCATCACAATTTTGTACATGACAAAAGATTTGTACACATATTTATGCATTCAGTATTTTTAAAGTGAAATATTATGCTTTAACAATACATTTCCAAAGTCAAAATAAACCATTTTACGTAGAATTTAACAGAAGCAGAAAAACTCAAACATTAGTGTTTGCATAAGTATTTAACCTCTGAGCTTTGGAAGCTCCAGGTTTACACAATGCGCTTAATAATACATACATTGTCTCTCCTTGAGCTCCACTATTGCTGCCCCAACTTCCCTATGCAGGTTCCCTTTTAAACTGTATCTGGGCACGGGTGCTGCAATCGCCTACTCCAAGGTGAGAATGAAGCTCTTGACCAACCCTCTCATGTATTCATATGATTGTATGATCAGCCAAGCACTCCAATCAACCTTGGAGTGGTACTTACACGTTCCCATGTGTTCCTGCGCACATCTGAAGCCTACATGATCCAAATTATTTAATAAAACCCATCTAATGCCACAAAAACTCTCTATCTCTTATAAAAATTAAACAAATTTGTCTCACCTTAAGACTGTTGGTTATCTTATCGTCATCGATGGAAGATGAATTCACTGAATGAAATCAGATAAGAGACAGGTTAAGGACACAATTCTGACATTGTCACTTTCAGAGATTGCTTTTTTTAAATCCATCTATCCCAGCAGCAGGAGTAAGACAGGAGCCATCACTAGGATGCCAGCCCATTGCAGGGCACATTTATATAAACACACTCAAACATTCAGATCATCCTGAATTATCCAGAATTATACAGATCCTTCTACATAAAAAACTGCACAGCTGTCTGGTTAAATACCACACATTTATTATAAACTGAATACACAAAATATTTAAAAAGAACTTACAAAAAAAGATAAACAAGGTTTAAAATGACAGAGCTAAAGTACAAGCCTACCCTGTATCTTGTTACTTGAGTAACTGTTCTGCTTGACCAGCTGACACACATGCTGATTACAGTGGTGCCTTGGTTTGAGAGCGTAATTCGTTCTGGAAACATGCTTGTAATCCAAAGCACTCGTATTTTAAAGCAAATTTCCCCATAAGAAATAATGGAAACTCAAATAATTAATTCCACAACCCAAAAATATTAATATAAAAATGATTAATACAAAAAATATAGTAAAAATACATAAAACAAATTAACCTGCACTTTACCTTTGAAAAGAATTGTGACTGGTGTGAAGGAGACGAGAGAGAGGAGGGTTATTGTGTAGGACGACTTTCACTCTAACTAACAGAATCACTGCTATCTGTTGGCTCACTGGAATCTTCTTCTTTATTTGCGACTTTAACAAGGAACCTATCCAATGGCGGTTGCTTTTGCTGAAAGAGTCACTACACTTGGACACAAAATAAAAAAAAATGCTTTACGCACTGTAAGGTTTCTAAACTCTGTTGGGATTCCACCCAACGGGACGACATGCAGAAGAGCGTCCCGAAGCAACCGCAAGCTCCCAGCACTGTAGCAGTTCACCGCAAAAGCGAATCCGAAAAGATCGCGGACATGCTATAAACACCTGTCGTTGACGGGTGATACAAGAAACATTATAAATGCAGGGCACAGTATTACTTGGCCATTAACCTGGCTCCGACCTTGCCTGACTGCTGTGTCTGTGTATAGGAGAGCTGCAGATCCCGCTACAATAAATAACCATGCTGTTCCTGTTTCAAGCTGAATAAAGCTGGTGTCGCTAAAGTACTGAGGCTCAGCCTCGTATTTTGGGGTGCAAGACAGAAACTCACACGTTACAACACACACACATGGTCACAATGCTATAGTAAACAGTATACACTCGTACGGATGTTGACTATACGAGTGAGGCACGCTGACTGAGACCGAGAATGGGAGACGATTACCCACAATCCTGCAGTGAGAGAGAGAGAGAGAAGAACCATCAGCTCAGTTGTGATCACATGACGCTTAGCAGACAAAGCGTCTGCATACTACTCGTATTGCAAGACCTCGCTTGTTCATCAAGTCAAAATTTATTAAACTTTCTTGCTCGTCTTGCAAAACGCTCGCAGACCAAGTTACTTGCAATCCAAGATTCCACTGTATTTGTCATTGAAGTGCAAGGAGGTAAAGTAAGTTAACACACGAAGCTTCACCAAGCCAAAAGGTGGAAAATAAATCTGCCATCATTCAGGTTGATGACTTGTGTCATTTTTCCACATTGCATGTTATAGAGATGTAACAAAAATAGAAAAATTAACCCTTTTAAGTTTCATAATGTGGAAGAATATACAGTGCATCCAGAAAATATTCACAGCGCATCACTTTTTCCACATTTTGTTATGTTACAGCCTTATTCCAAAATGGATTAAATTCATTTTTTTCCTCAGAATTCTACACACAACACCCCATAATGACAACGTGAAAAAAGTTTACTTGAGGTTTTTGCAAATTTATTAAAAATAAAAAAACTGAGAAATCCCATGTACATAAGTATTCAGAGCCTTTGCTCAATACTTTGTCGATGCACCTTTGGCAGCAATTACAGCCTCATGTCTTTTTGAATATGATGCCACAAGCTTGGCACACCTATCCTTGGCCAGTTTCGCCCGTTCCTCTTTGAAGCACCTCTCAAGCTCCATCAGGTTGGATGGGAAGCGTCGGTGCACAGCCATTTTAAGATCTCTCCAAAGATGTTCAATCGGATTCAAGTCTGGGCTCTGACTGGGCCACTCAAGGACATTCACAGAGTTGTCCTGAAGCCACTCCTTTGATATCTTGGCTGTGTGCTTAGGGTCGTTGTCCTGCTGAAAGATGAACCGTTGCCTCAGTCTGAGGTCAAGAGCGCTCTGGAGCAGGTTTTCATCCAGGATGTCTCTGTACATTGCTGCAGTCATCTTTCCCTTTATCCTGACTAGTCTCCCAGTTCCTGCCGCTGAAAAACATCCCCACAGCATGATGCTGCCACCACCATGCTTCACTGTAGGGATGGTATTGGCCTGGTGATGAGCGGTGCCTGGTTTCCTCCAAATGTGACGCCGGGCATTCACACCAAAGAGTTCAATCTTTGTCTCATCAGACCAGAGAATTTTCTTTCTCATGGTCTGAGAGTCCTTCAGGTGCCTTTTGGCAAACTCCAGGTGGGCTGCCATGTGCCTTTTACTAAGGAGTGGCTTCCGTCTGGCCACTCTACCATACAGGCCTGATTGGTGGATTGCTGCAGAGATGGTTTTCCTTCTGGAAGGTTCTCCTCTCTCCACAGAGGACCTCTGGAGCTCTGACAGAGTGACCATTGGGTTCTTGGTCACCTCCCTGACTAAGGCCCTTCTCGTCCCGATCGCTCAGTTTAGATGGCCGGCCAGCTCTAGGAAGAGTCCTGGTGGTTTCGAACTTCTTCCACTTACGGATGATTTAGGCCACTGTGCTCATTGGGACCTTCAAAGCAGCAGAAATTTTTCTGTAACCTTCCCCAAATTTGTGCTTCGAGACAATTCCTTTGACTTCATGCTTGGTTTGTGCTCTGACATGAACTGTCAACTGTGGGACCTTATATAGACAGGTGTGTGCCTTTCCAAATCATGTCCAGTCAACTGAATTTACCACAGGTGGACTCCAAGTAAGCTGCAGAAACATCTCAAGGATGATCAGGGGAAACAGGATGCACCTGAGCTCAATTTTGAGCTTCATGGCAAAGGCTGTGAATACTTATGTACATGTGCTTTCTCAGTTTTTTTATTTTTAATAAATTTGCAAAAACCTTAAGTAAACTTTTTTCATGTTGTCATTATGGGGTGTTGTGTGTAGAATTCTGAGGAAAAAAATGAATTGAATCCATTTTGGAATAAGGCTGTAACATAACAAAATGTGGAAAAAGTGATGCACTGTGAATACTTTCCTGATGCACTGTATGCTCAATTTGTATGTGTCTATTCAGGGTTTGTATTCTGCTCTGTGAAATTTAAATCCTATCACAAGGAAAATATATGTTGTTGTTTAACAATAAGTAATGAACTGGGTTCATACTAGTTATGTATGTTAAACAGTTTCAAACTAGTTATTTTCTTTAAGATGTAACCAAATCCGTACCTTTATAGGTACTTATTAAGTATATCCTACCTATACAATACTAGCACAGGTGGTCATTAGAGGTATGTGAAGGTAATTATGTTCTGTTTTGTTGAAGGAGTTTCAAGGACAGGCTGTTACTGATAAGACAATTAATAATCTCTGTAAGCAATAAAGAAGATAAATGTTTGCTAACTAAGGGTCACCAGACCTAACCTAGCTTTTATTGGTATTAACTAAGCAGTGTAAGATGGCAAGACGGTTGGGGAAGATTTCCAAGCTATAAAGACTGCAGACAGCTTTAATGGGATTCATTCTGAATTTAATGTAAAGTTCTGGATCAGCATTACTGCTATTAAAGACCTCCTTTTGTAAAATTAAAATATTGTGGCTTATTATCTCCCACAATTATTTCTTTCAAAGCTTACATTTTCATTATTTTCTAATATCTCTTCTTCTGCTACTCTTTTTACTTATTTCTTTACAGAAACATATTTCATTGTAATGTTATAATCAGATATTTTAAGAATGCAGAAATGCACACATTCTGTATGGTTGTGGTCTGAGTTCATCTTGTTTTTTCTCACACTCACAGTTCATGAATATTGGCCAAGAGGAAGAGCTTCTTATATTTATGGCAACCATTAAGGTTACCCACTTATGTGTGAAAAAAACATGCCAAAATGATTCATTGTCGTAGTCAAAGGGCAGGTAAAGTAATTAGTAACAATATTTTTTTTTTTTACTTGTTTTAACATTTTAATCCAAAGTGTGATTAACAGAACAGTTTTTTCAACATTTTTTTTAACAAATGCAGAGCTGAAATGCAAATGGACTTCCTTGGATAGCTATGGAGACTTAATGGGAGAGTCTGAACCTATAAAGGTGTGAAATAGAATTTAACAATTTACTCACATTGCATCCAAACTGCACATCTTTTAAGAGTCACTTCATCGTCTGTGTATGTTTTTCTCTGATGTTCAGATTGCAACAACCATTTCAGATGTCATTGCTGTTTCATCTTTATTGATATATTATACTTTACAGTATACAGTCATATGAAAAAGTTTGGGAACCCCTCTCAGCCTGCATCATAATTGACTCTCCTTTCAACCAGATAGATAACAGTTGTATGTCTTTCATTTCCTATGAACATCTGAGCACTGCGGTGTTTTCCGAACAAAGTTTTTTAGTGAAGCAGTATTTAGTTGTATGAAACTAAATCAAATGTGAAAAACTGGCTGTGCAAAAATGTGGGTCCCCTTGTCATTGTGCTGATTTGAATGCCTGTCACTGCTCAATGCTGATTACTTGCAACACCAAATTGGTTGGATGAGCTCGTTAAGCCTTGAACTTCATAGACAGGTGTGTCCAATCATGAGATATAAAGGTATTTAAGGTGGTCAATTGCAAGTTGTGCTTCCCTTTGACTCTCCTCTGAAGAGTGACAGCATGGGATCCTCAAAGCAACTCTCAAAAGATCTGAAAACAAAGATTGTTGAGTCTCATGGTTTAGGGGAAGGCTACAAAAAGCTATCTCAGAGGTTTAAACTGTCAGTTTCAACTGTAAGGAATGGAATCAGGAAATGGAAGGCCACAGGCACAGTTGCTGTTAAACCCAGCAGGTCTGACAGGCCAAGAAAAATACAGGAGCGGCATATGCGCAGGATTGTGAGAATGGTTACAGACAACCCACAGATCACCTTCAAAGACCTGCAAGAGCATCTTGCTGCAGATGGTGTATCTGTACATCGTTCTACAATTCAGCGCAATCTGCACAAAGAACATCTGTATGGCAGGGTGATGAGAAAGAAGCCCTTTCTGCACTCACGCCACAAACAGAGTCGCTTGTTGTATGCAAATGCTCATTTAGACAAGCCAGATTCATTTTGGAACAAAGTGCTTTGGACTGATGAGATAAAAATTGAGTTATTTGGTCATAACAAAAAGCGTTTTGCATGGTGGAAGAAGAACACCGCATTTCAAGAAAAACACCTGTTGCCTACTGTCAAATTTGGTGGAGGTTCCATCATGTTGTGGGGCTGTGTGGCTAGTTCAGGGACTGGGGCCCTTGTTAAAGTCGAGGGTCGGATGAATTCAACCCAATACCAACAAATTCTTCAGGATAATGTTCAAGCATCAGTCACAAAGTTGAAGTTATGCAGGGGTTGGATATTCCAACAAGACAATGACCCAAAACACAGTTCGAAATCTACAAAGGCATTTGTGAGAGGGAGAAGTACAATGTTCTGGAATGGCCGTCACAGTCCCCTGACTTGAATATCATCGAAAATCTATGGGATGATTTGAAGCAGGCTGTCCATGTTCGGCAGCCATCAAATTGAACTGAACTGGAGAGATTTCGTATGGAAGAATGGTCACAAATACCTCCATCCAGAATCCAGACACTCATCAAAGGCTATAGGAGGCATCCAGAGGCTGTTAGATTTGCAAAAGGAGGCTCAACTAAGTATTGATGTAATATCTTTGTTGGGGTCCCCAAATGTATGCACCTGTCTAATTTTGTTATGATGCATATTGCATATTTTCTGTTAATCCAATAAACTTAATGTCACTGCTGAAATACTACTGTTTCCATAAGGCATGTCAGATATTAAAAGGAAGTTGCTACTTTGAAAGCTCAGCCAATGATAGACAAAAATCCAAAGAATTAAGAGGGGTTCCAAAACTTTTTCATATGACTGTATAACCACTGTTATACATGATGGGTGTCATGGTAGCCCAGCACCTGACAACCAGAGTTTTGGGTTTCAGACTTTTCAGTACCAGATAACTTGGTTCAAATTCTAGGCTGGCCACTGACTGTGTGGACTATGCATGTTCTCCCAGTTTTCACATGGTGTTTTTCTGCAGGTAGTCTGGTTTTTCCACCTATGTACTAAAGACATGTTTGTTGGTGACTTGGCAATTGTTACATTTTTTGAGGGGGCTGTCAAAAAACAGGGCCTGTTAAATTTATTTGAGGCATTCTTTGTGTGATTTTGAGCTATATGAGAAATAAATTGTTGTTGCTGTTAAATTGTTCTGTAGTATTGGCTGAGAACAGTTACAGCATTTTGCATGTTACATAATTATTTTAATTATCAATTAACACATTACAAATAAGATATAAATATAGCTAGGAAGACAATGATACTGAAAATAGTGGTTTCCGCTACTATGATGAAGTGTTAAATGTCCCTAATTAACTGTGTACAGTAAGTTGGCTAAATATTCCACATGCAGCCAGATCACTGCATGTAGCATAATGAAGTTAGATCTGCATCATCAATAAACTGCTGTTTGTCTCCAGGAAATAAAGAGTTTCTTTTATGTCACAAGAACTGTTTCACTCCAAGAAAAGATGAACTCTTTTCTCCCAAGAACACAGCTGATGAAAGTCTTCCACTACTAATCCATAAGGACAGCCACTCAGATTTATGTCTTCGTAGATCATTGAAATTAATTTAAGAATTGCTATACGTAGCACGTGTAGTAATCTCATACTCATTTTTATTCTTAAGTTAATACTAAGGTTATGGTAAATCTTCTGGGGCCATTTTCAGAAGAGCATGTTTCTGTCATAGAATCTCTGAAACACCTCCTTATAAATATGCAAATTAATCAAGCAGATCCCATATATGCTCCTTTCTAGGGGTGAAACTCTGGGCTTTATGATGTGCAAAGTGACAGCCTGTTTCACCCTGTCTTTGTATTTCTTGGTAGCAAATGGAACTGGTGTCAACTCTTTTGAAGATTTTATAATCACACATTGTCTGATTTGGATGAGATTTAATCTCTGACTAACTTTACGTTCTCAGCATATAAAAAGGATAAGTTTGGCTATATATGGGGGAGTAGTTCTCTCTCCAGGAATGCTTATACATACATTTCTGGTATTCTTTATTTGACATTTTTATAACTTTTTTGTATTCAGTTACTGCATAGTCAAATAGTCTTTATTTAATAAAAAGTTGATCATAAAAAAAATAAATAAGTGGTCAATTATTGTACTGAATATTTTCTGGTACCTAATAATAATACTGAAAACGTAGAGTTCTTTTTACTGTGGATACACACTGGAACTTGGCCTCTGAGGTTTGCAGTCTGAATATTCATAATTATTGAGTATTAATAGTTAGGTTTTGAATTAACTGGTTCACACATTAAGTTAGCTGCTTGGCCTCTGTGGTTTTATTCTGAAACACACACTATGATGTGGTGTTTAGCCTATGAGGTGGCATATACATATGAAATATTATTTATATAACACATGCTAAGAAAGTTGCTATTTATCTATAGTTTAATTATAAAGTACACTCAAGTTAAACACTGCTTAACCTGCAACTTTAAATATAAAAACGTGACTTTTAGCTAGGGCGGCACGGTGGCGCAGTGGGTAGCACTGCTGCCTCGCAGTTGGGAGACCTGGGGACCTGGGTTCGCTTCCCAGGTCCTTCCTGCATGGAGTTTGCATGTTCTCCCAGTGTCTACGTGGGTTTCCTCTGGGTACTTCGGTTTCCTCCCACAGTCCAAAGACATGCAGGTTAGGTGGATTGGCGATTCTAAAATGTCCCTAGTGTGTGCTTGGTGTGTTTGTGTGTGTCCTGCGGTGGGTTGGCACCCTGCCCGGGATTGGTTCCTGCCCTGTGTTGGCTGGGATTGGCTCCAGCAGACCCCCGTGACCCTGTAGTTAGGAATATAGTGGGTTGGAAAATGGATGGATGGATGGACTTTTAGCTATAGTCAAATTTCTTTCTCGGGTACAAAACCCAATGAAGAAGGGGCCTGAGTTTCTCTAGTTAGCCAATCAAAGGTGTCAATTTGCTTGACTTCTCTCTACATTAAATATTAGAGTAACATATAGCTAGTTTCTCTCATAAATACTAAATAGGTCTTTTAAACTAAAAATAATAATTTGCAGTTAGATTGATGATCTACGCTTCTATTCTGTCACTGGTTAGAAGAAGTGAGGCTGTAGTGGAACTGGATTAATATTAGGTGGGTGATTCTGTCTAAACGTTCAACCAGATAAAAACGCCTGCACTAATTAGTCCCAGAAAGGCTTTGGCTATTCAAGATGTCATTGAAAAGGGGGCAAGAAATTCTAGCAAAGATGGATTTTCACAAAAGACAATTTGAGAAGATTAACTACAATACCCTTAGAAATATGGCAGTATGTTTTTATACGGATGGAAAAAGTTTAACCTGTGAGAATTGAGCATCTTTTTATTTTTGGTACTAAATATTAGTTTGTTGTTCTTAAAACCATATACATTCATTTTTTAAATTTTATTTCTCTTTGAAATTATTTGTTAAATAAGCACAAACACATAGATAGATAGATAGATAGATAGATAGATAGATAGATAGATAGATAGATAGATAGATAGATAGATAGATAGATAGATAGATAGATAGATAGATAGATAGATAGATAGATAGATAGATAGATAGATAGATAGATAGATAGATATTTTGTTCACATTACAAACTGAAAAAATGTGACTTTTATACCCCTGCATTATATAAAATCATCATCATTTCATTATATATATTGCACGTGTTCATAGAATGGTGGCTAGATGGCAGGCTAGGCTAACCAGACCAATCTATCCCCAGCAACTTCCTCCAGGTCAGATACTCCTGGTCCAGTAAGAGATATAATCCCTTCAGCTTGTCCATGAATTGCTCCTCAGTTTTATACTAACGGACTGTGCCTGCCTGTTACTCCACCTCTGGGTGACTGCAAAAAGGTTTTCTGTTTACATGCTCAGTTCTACTCTGACATCATGGAGAATGAGCCTAGTTGTACTGCACAGAAACTTTAACTGAGCCTCTAGTATTCATAGTCTCATTCTTATGGTCACCAGTTGGAGCCTGTGATCATCGGTGAGGATGGGAACACAGACGGACCAATAAACAAAATAGTTTAATCAAGAAGTTAGCTGTATCCTCACTGCTTCATTACACTCTAGTACAATGTTCAGAAACTGTTGCTGCTATAGCAGTTCATTGGTCAAACCCACCATCATCTTAGCCTTCACTTGTGAACAACACATCAAGATACTTGAACCCCTCTGCTTTGGGCAGTTTCTTACCCCTTTCCTCAAGAGTAAATGCAATTATTTTCTGGGAGAAGGCCATGATGTCAGAATTCTAGGTGGTTATTCTCACTCCAGCCACAACCACACTCAACTTCAAACCATTCCAGAGAATTTGGGACTCATGTCTAAACAGGCCCAAAGGACAAAGTCAGTTAGTTTCCTTCCAGTCCTTGGCTGTGCTTTGAACATCATGTGCATTGAAAGACTTTGATGGACTCCATAGTTCACATTGATATGACTCAACGTAATGCCAACCATTTGAACAAGGCTCTCATGTCACAAATACAGAGAACTGAATAACATGCAGCAGCACCCTCAGACCTCATACATCCAAATCACATTCCATAAAACAACACAGGGCACACAATCATAAGCTTTTTACAAATCCATAAAGCACATACAGATAAGACAGGAACATTCTTCTGAACCCTCAAATATCTATGAAAATACAAAGAGCTGTTGCACTCAACTTTCATGACTTGAACAGAATCTGAATTGCTCCTTAATCTGAGGTTAGTCTGTTAGGCAGAGACTTGCTTGAAGTACTCTAACTTTCCTAGCAAGGCTATGGAGTTTGTTGCCTTGGTAATTGGAACAGACCCTTATGTTCGACTTTTTGAAAATGGGGCCACCATCCAAGTCAGCTTGTTCCTACCTTCCATGCAATATGGAAGAAGTGTGTTAGTTTCAAATCCCCCCACACCATTCAGTTTTTTAGCACATCACGTCAGATTTCATTATCCATACCTGCCTTACCACTATGGAGCTTTTTATTCACCACAACATCAGCTACAGAAGTAGACCCAATTACAACCAGTACTTTTGGAATTGCCTGCCCAAATGAGGGTGTAACCATGGAGTCTAGGAGTTCCTCAAAAAGCACTCTTTCCACCTATCAACAATATTTGTAGTTGAGGTCAACATTTCCACACCCTTGGCTGATAACTGCCTAGGTGACATCATGCCTACCCTTTTAGGGTTATTGACTGGTCTGCTAGTCTCTTCTCTCAAAGTTGTCCAAAAGTCATTATCTGCGGCAACAACAAATTCCACCCAAATCCTGGCTTTCATGGCAGCCTTTTTGGCTTGCTGGTACCTATCAGTAAAATCTGAAAATCCTGCTAATTGTATTGCATAGCTGGCATCTTTCTTCAACTTTGCATTTTCTCTTACCCCCGGTATCGACCAGTGGGTTTGTTGGTTATCACCTTGAAAGCGACCAACTATATTTGGGCCACAGTTCCTTGTTCCTGCCTCTCCAACTGAAATCTTCAACAAAGACCAGTCAGACTCTATGTACCTAACCTCTTTTGAAATTTAAAGGTCTTATGAAAGGTGAACACATTCTGAACAGAACTATCTGCTAGCCATTCCCAGCATACCTTCATTAATTACTTGAGTTTTACAGTTTGTCCATCTGAGTCAGTTCACCACCCACTGGTGATCAGTTAGCAGGACATCGACTCTCTATATTGAACATATGGCCTCAAGTCACATGCCACGACTACAACATCAGTCCTTGCTTTCTGACCTAAGTGCTCTGCTGCCAGGTGAACATTTAAGCAAACTCCTTTTCAGTGTTCATTAGGACAATCAATGACTAGCACAGATACCCAGTAACAATTCCCCACTTATATACTAAATCAGGCAGGCTAGCAGTCAGGTGAATGCTGAAGTCTCCCAGTAGGACTACAGACTCAGTAAATAGTTCGATTTCAAGCACTGAACCAAATTTCTCAGAAAAGGACACATTTTCTGAATAGTTATTTAGGGCATAGCACACACATTTCCTCTCTTCAACTCAACATATTGAGATGACTCCCACTCATTCAATGGAATAAACATCAAGTCTATAGCTGCTGGCTTCCTCACACCTGTCCAAGGAGAACCCAATCAGGAACTGGTTCCAGAGCCAATGTTGAGAGGGTCTGACTATATCTGGTCTGCATTTTTCACACTACCAAGTGTGTTCTGGACCCTTCCCTTGACAGAGATGTTACGTTTCATGCCCCAAATGGTAGGTTACATTGCTGAGGACTCTTATTTTTGGATCCATTCCACTCTTGCTTGTTAACTAACTAGCATTTCACATGACCATCAGGTAGCTTGTAAGTTTTTAATGAATAAACTATTAAGGTTTAAGGTTACAAAACAGGTCAAAATAATGACATATTATTATATTATCACATCAATAATAAAAGAACCACTGTCATTGCTGAGACTCCTCTTCCGGGCAAAGGATCTCAAGACATGATTTAGCTTGCTGGGATGAAGAAGCCCATAGCCAAATAATTTTCAACCTGGATGATGACAGAGTCAGAAGTGCGCTATGGTATTTTTAACATTATCTGCAAAATTGTTGTACAGAAGCAGAGTCCTACCTGTCTGGTTCTTGATGCGTCTCATTTTAAACCAAAGGACCCCCACACTGAAGATCAGCAGAGTGAAAGGCAGGACAAGAATCCGTTTGGAGCGCATGACTGCTGAACTGAGGAAGGGGAAACATCTGTTAACAAAGTTGCATCTGTGCAGACAAGCACAGTATATTGCATTACAGATAGTTGTGGGTGACTAAGTGAGGTGAAAAGGGAACCTTCAAAATTAAGGAGAGTTAAAGATACTTGAAGACTGTAAGTTTATCATAAAGACAAATTCCTTTTAGAGAAAGACACGGATAATAGGCTGGTAGCTTGGAAGTGGTACCATGGAAGACTGTAATATTTGTATTACCTTGCAGTAGATACAGAAAGTATTCAGACCCCTTCATTTTTCTGCACACTGCATTGTAGGTTTAAGTTTAAACTGATTGCCATATTTACTCATCAATCTACACTCAATAAATAGACAGGTTTCAGAAAAGTTTACAAAATTATTAAAAATGAAAAACTGAAATCACTTATTTATTTAAGTATTCAGACTCTTAATTCAGTACTTTACAGAAGCCCTTTTCGGCAGTAATTGCATCTTGGGGTAGTCTTTACAAACTTTACACAACTAGAGTTAGGCGGTTTATCCAATTTTTTTTGTGGCAGACACTCTCAAGTTCCATTAAATTGGATGGAAAGCATCTGTAAACTGCCATCTTCAAGTCTCTCCACAGATGCTCTATGGGTTTAAGTCTGGGCTTTGGCTGAACCACTCTAGGGCAGTCAGAGACTTGTCCTGAAGCTACTCTTGTGTTTTCTTGGCTGTAGTCCTCAGGTCATTGGTTTGCTGAAAGCCGTACTTTCGTCTCAGATGGAGGTCACATGCACTCTGGAGCAGGTTTTCTTCAAGAACCTCTCTGTGTTAATCCTTCTCTCAATTCTGATTAGTCTCCCTGTTACTGCTGCTGAGGAGCACTCCCATTGCATGATGGACCCACAATCATGCTTCTCCATAGGCGATGGTATTAAAAATGTGATTTTCAGTACCTGGTCTCTGTCAGACATAGTGTTTAGAATTCTTCCCAAAGAGTTAAATTATTGTCTCATCAGACCACAGAATCGTTTCTCTCATGCTATCAGAGTCCTTTAAATGACCTTTGGCAAACTCCAAGTGGGTGTTTGCCACTTCATCCTAAACACCAGATTGATGGAATATTGTCGTGATGGTTGTCCTTTTGACAGATTCTCCCATCTCAGCAAATGAATTCTGGAGCTCTGTTAGAAGAACCATTGGGTTCTTGGTCACCTACCTGACCAAGACCCTTCTGGCCTTGTAACTCAGTTTGGCCAGATGTCCAACCCTAGAAACAATACTGGTGGTTCAAGACTCCTTCCATTTCACAATTTCTGAGGCCGCCGTGCTCCTGGGAAACACTTAAAGCTTTAGAAATGGTTTTACACCCCTGCCCTGATCTGTGCCTCACCACAGTTTGATCGCAGATGTCTACAGAGAGTTCCTTGGACTTTATGTCTGGTTTTTGTGATGACCACAATTTAGAGTGCCATAGTGCAGGGTCGGAAGACATTCATGAATGCAAGATTTCAGTTTTTAATTTTTAATAAATTTGAAAACCCTTCAGAAAAAATATTTTACTTTGCCATTATGGACCATTGTGTATATTGTTAGGTAAAATGACAACATTATCCATTGTGATAGTTTGAGGTCTCCGGGACCCCTTGAACCCTCAGACTCGACTCCAGACACCAGGTAAAAGTCCAATAATTATATTTATTTGGACAATACAGTGCACAAAGCACCCTCCTCTCCACAATACTCAATAATCAATCAATACACAATCAATAATCCTCCACACTCCCAGACACTTTGCCACCCTACGTCCCATCTCAGCTCAATGTCTGGGCTTACCCATGAGTCCTTTATACCCCCTAACCCGGAAGTGTTTCTCCCTTCTGTCCATGTGATCATGAACACTTCCGGGTCGGATAAAAAGCTCCTTTCTTCAACCCGGAAGCACGTCGTTTCCTCTTGTCACGTGATAATGACGCACCTCCGGGTTATAGGGCAAGTAAGAGTCCGGCAGTCTCCCTACAGCGACTCCTGGTGGTTCCCAAGGTATCCAGCAGGGCTGTGCATATAAACTACAAAGTCCATGAGGCCCTGCTGGAATTCGGGGAACGTCCACGCTGTTGGGAGAGCTCCATCTGGTGGCCTGGGGGTGAGGGCTGGAATATTTAGCCGGCCACACACCACACCATTTAAAATTAAATCTACAGCACATTAAAGTGTGCAGACGGGCAAGAGGTCTGTATACTTTCTGAATTCATTGTAAATAAAAACGCTGATTTTTTGTCTTTGATCATATTTGACCAAGCACATTTAAAAAATTACAAAGTACCTGTGCACCAATAATTTTATCTCCGTATTACGCTTTTCCTCATTTTACCTTATTACTAACTTAATATTCTTTATACCCATAAAATCTGCTGTTAATTTTGTATTTGGCATTCTGAAGACCCACACTTACTGTATATCAAATTGAAATAATTACTTTTCAATGGCAAAGACAAGCTGAATAAACATTATCTGACTATAACAGAATATACATCTTTACAGTGTTGGATGGTCTCTACTTAGATTTCACATCCTGGTTCTGAATCTCACATCTCGTCATTGTCAGTTTGTAGTATGCACATTCTCTCATTGTCTTTCACAAATCAAACATATCGGTCAGATTAATTGACAATTCCAATAATATTAATTTTCAGGTTAGTTTCCCATCTTGAACCAGGTGCTGCCATTGGCTTTGTGAATGTAGGCATGTGAGTGACTGAATGAATAAGCCCTGTATTGTCAAGAGCTCCCTATTACCTTGTACCCAATGCTGTCTAGTAGTGTTGATCTGTGAAATTCGCAAAAATATTTTTCCCAGCGAATATGTTGTGTTCTCCTTGTGACCTTGTTGGCCAAATATTTTCCTGGAAATTTTTGTGCAGTTGAATTTGGCAGATATTTTCTTAGGAGTCTTACAGTGTGAGATCTATTTCTTTTGTCCAGACACTTGGCATCTCTTGTTAGTAACCAGTTCGTCAATATCAGGCTTGAAATCTTGTGCAGCTGCAACTTTTATGAGGGATGAAAGGTGCTCGACGGTAAGTCTTGAGCGATGTGGGGTTTTGGTAGCTTTCATTAACGAAAACAATTGCTCACAAAGGTAAGTGCTTCCGAACATAGACAGTACTCTCGATGCCAACTTACGGATCTGCACATACGAGGGTGACAGGTAAGCATACAAGCCTGGCACACCAACTTCGTTGTATTTTGTCTTCAGAATAGAATCTGACTGCAGTTCAATCAATTCCATTTGGATATTCTCAGGCGCATTCTCAACGTTGTAAGAGTACGGTGACGTAAACAGCGGAAAGTCCTGTTCGTGTGAACTGAAATCACGAAAATGCTCACTGAATTCACTGCTCAGTAATTCAAGTTGGAAAACAAATCCTCCAGAAATCAAATTTTACTTTACTAAGTTTACTTCAAAGTTTATATTGTAAAATAAGCCGATATGCAAAAAGCCCCCTGACCTACACTAATTTTACAAACTCAAAATCACAAAAAATTGTTAATAAACAACTCATCAACTTCTCGCATCCACTTCAGATCTTCAGCTGTAGTCTGCACTAACTGTTCATTACAATACTAGCACAAAATTACATAAAACTAGAGCAAAAAAACGTGAAAATATGCGAGCTATTACTACTTGTGATGGTCAGTTCTGCCCAGTGGCCAGTCTCAGCAGCCCAGCCAGTAGTGTAGCCTGCCAGGCTGCTGCAGCCTAGCACTTCAGTTGCAACGTTGTGGCTCATTAACTTTGGTCAAGGCTCGTGAGGGGGCGGCAGTGTCATGCCTAGAGTATCAAGGAGCTGATGCCACAACTTCAACTATACTAGTAGATGACATTTCTGGTACCGTAATGCCATGGGAAAACGCGCTTTTGGCAGAAGGCAGAAGTAAGAAAAGTCAATAAGTAACACCGAATATGCAGAATGATTCAATCAAAAACGATAGTAATCATTTTGTACAAGTTTAGTGCTAACTAGGATCTGTCATGCGGGGCCGCATGTTTGACATGCCTGATCTAGAGAACTTCTATGCAGATATGGATAAAACGATTCCACAGTGCAAGAATCAAGAGATTGTGTTTGTTATGGGGGACCTGAACATGAAAATTTGATGGGGACGATCATATGGTAGCAGTGCAGTTGGGCCATATAGCCTTGGTGAATATGGGTTCAGTGATGTGAGCAGAATAATCTTGTTATTACTAACACATTCTTTGAACATCACCCTAGAAGACTGTGGACATGGAGAAGCCCAGACGAAAATACAAAGAACCAGATCTGCAACTTAAGCTGAAAAATTGTTAACAGGCAAGGCAGCAATAATAATAATAATTCATTACATTTATATAGCGCTTTTCTCAGTACTCAAAGCGCTATCCACACAGGGAGGAACCGGAACCGGCAATCAAGACTGGATTTTTCTCAGCTTAAGATAGAAAGTGTGAAAAGGACTTATCAAGAAGAACTAAACCACAGGTTAAGTAAAGAAGAATGAATGATGAATATGAAGGAGCTAAAAATGAATTTGAGAGATTTAGCACAGCAATAACTACAGTTGCTGAGTCTATGTCACCAGTGACTCCTAAGGTGAGAAAGAAAGACAGTATGACCAAAGAAATAATGTCTATTATAGAACAAAGCAGGAAGATGAGTAGAGGGACAACACAATACAAGGAGTTGAACAAGGAGATACATAGACAGGGTCGGAAAGCACAAGAGAACTTCTACATGGAGCAATGTGAAGAACTGGAACTTCTTGAACAAAGGAACCCACAGCATATCCATGACAAGGTACAAAAATAATTGGACAATGGAAACAAGTGACAGTGGGATATATAGAAGCAAAAGACAGTTCAGTCATCACGGAGCAAGAGGATATGCTGCAACAATGGAAAGAATATATTACAGAGCCCTTCGATGGTAATCAAAAAGCAACTAGTTTTTCCTGTAAAACTTTGGTGAAAGGAGAAGTCCTAGAGCATGTGGATCAGTTTATATATCTGGAAAGCATGTTGACAGCGGGGCGGCACGGTGGAGCAGTGGGTAGCGCTGCTGCCTCGCAGTTGGGACACCTGGGGACCTGGGTTCGATTCCCGGGTCCTCCCTGCGTGGAGTTTGCATGTTCTCCCCGTGTCTGTGTGGGTTTCCTCCGGGCGCTCCGGTTTCCTCCCACAGTCCAAAGACATGCAGGTTAGGTGGCTTGGTGATTCTAAATTGGCCCTAGTGTGTGTGCTTGGTGTGTGGGTGTGTTTGTGTGTGTCCTGCAGTGGGTTGGCACCCTGCCCAGGATTGTTTCCTGCCTTGTGCCCTGTGTTAGCTGGGATTGGCTCCAGCAGACCCCCGTGACCCTGTGTTCGGATTCAGCGGGTTGGAAAATGGATGGATGGATGTTGACAGCTGATGCGAGAACAGACCAGGAGATAAAGTGTTGAAATGCCATAGCTAAGAGTGCTTTCAAAAAGATGGAATGGGTTTTGTTATCAAAGTGTGTGTTCCTAACTACTTGTCTTCATATATTGAAATGTTATATTCTGTATGGCTGTGAGAGTTGGACGATTAGCAAAGCTATTGAGGCACGATTAGAAGCAGTGGAAATGTCATTTCTTAGAAGGATGATGAAAATATCATGGACTAAAATGATTACAAATATAGAGGTGATTCACAAAGCTAGAATGACTTGGGAATTGCTAGAGGTGATTGTGAAACGATAAATTCAATTTGTTGGTCATGTGTTGCGAAAAAAAAAATTAGATTAATTAGTACTGACCGGACAGATAGATGTTAAATGGACAAGGGGACATCAATGATTAACATTTCTTGGCTGGCTACAATGAGTTACCAGAATGAAGACATTCAACATGTTGAGGAATCTTAAACACACAAATGAGAAAGAAGCTATAGCTACTGCCCACATCAAGATTCTGGCACTGCACTTCGAATGAATGAATGATAGTAAATCATTAAATATTATGTTTCCAATTATATAGCCCATCGCTCCACATGTTCACACATAGACGCCCATACTCAATAGCACAAGGTCAATTTGGTGATACCAGTTAATCTAACAAACATATGTTGAAATCATTGGTCAGAACAAGTGAAAACATCTAAAAGATGCAATAAGAGAGGACCTACCTTATCACTGATGGGACAGATGTTATGACTTGTAACCCTGAAAAAAATTTGTTGGATATGAAATGTTATTTTCTTTAAAGAAACAGATATTATTGGCAATCTTTATAACAACTTTTTAACTTCTTAAATTTAAAGACCTGTGCTATTAAATAAATAAATCAAAAATACACACTCTGGACACTTACCTGAACTTACATTAATAGGCTGTGTTGAGTCAAATGGTGAGTGCAGGAGTTTAAGAGCTGATATGTACGCTTCATGAATAAAGAAAAAGTTTGGTTGGTGAATGCTTAGAAGTGATTGACAGAATGATACAAAACATTCATTCTCTTGTAGCATCTTAGAACAGTAATAAACACATCTATTATTATTTAGTCTAGTTGTTAGTAATTCATTTATTCCATCTACAGGATTGTTGGAAGGATGGAACCCAGAGTTGCAACACTGGGCCAAAGCTGAAATGGGAAATCAGTCGATCACAAGATAAATTTGTCCACACAGTCACAAAGTTCACAATTGACTGTTCAATGCTGTACTGCCACAGACGGAAAAAGGATGTAAAACAAGAATAAAGAATGCCAGATAGAAAAGACAGCAGTTCAGCTGGATCAAATCATATGCAAAATGTGTAGTAAAAGGAGACTTGCTATAATTCTTAAACTGAAGCTCACCAAACAAGGAAAACACACAGGAAACTACAAAGAAAAATCTCAGATGTCACTGAGCATGCAGTGATGGAATTGTCTGAATCATAAAAAATGTAACGTGTATATATTTAGGAAGAAAGCAAAATACTTTAATGAAATCCACACAAACATGGAATAAGTTGCCAGAATGTTTTTAAAACCCACATTTAACAGAGAGATGGTAAGCTTTAGCAATGAGATGAGATTATCCATGCACTGGTTTTTCATTCCACAGCCATAATGACTTGATGTAAAATCTGTAAAACCAACCATCCACTTTCTGAATCCACATATTTAATTAAAGGATCAATGGGAACTGAAGCCTATCCCAGAAACATCAGACAAAAGGCAAGATCCAACCCTGGCCAGAACATCAATGCACTGAAGCTTTCCTCTTATCTGTGACATGAGAGTTAGAGAATGCACTAGGAGAAAACTGGCTTATTTGAGAGTAATGAGAAAAACAGACTCCATTCATTGCCGGTGCTCTCAACTGCCTAAACCCATTGTACCATTCCCACTCTCTTTCATTACATGCCAAGGGTTGACTGTTGTCATGCACGTGTGCATAGGGAGCCGCGTAAAGACCTGATAAGCAACATAACATATCGTGCCAGGGGACAAAGGCGGGGTACTAACCTTTCTTTCTTTTATTTCCACAGAAATACAGAAACAACACCGCCATAACTTTGCCCGGATTCCCTACACCACACTTCTACCACTTCCGCATTTCATCCCTTTCTCTGGTTCCCTCCTGATGAGGTCATGGCTCCAATACAGCACCTCGGATCCTTCCCAGCATTCCATTCATCAGTTTCCGGTCCCACCCCATAAATGGTCCCATCATCATATGCATGTCTGTCTGTTGTAATGAAAGGAACTCATATCACTGACCACATTTTTTGTTTTTGTTGCAGAATCTGTACAGTATACGGGGCCAGAAACCCCAAACCTTTATACAACTTTGTGTCTTTATTACACTGTGCACACTGTTACTTCTGTTAGGTACTGCTCTCTGCTCCTCTTGTCTTCATAATAGTCAGAGCAGGTCTCTCTTCTCCGGCACTATGGAAAATCCTTGCTATCTGCAGTCCCCCAATCTCTCTCCACCACAATATGCTGCATGATGGACTGACATTCTCTCTACGATTGTCTGCTACCTTGTGCCCATTGCTCCCAGGATAGGCTTCAGATTCCAACTACCCTGAAATGGAACAATTCAGTTCAGATAATGAAATGGTTGAATGTTTTTCAAAACCTTAGAGCCGGAACAGAATTAAAACTCTGTTTCACTCTTCAGTCCAACAGCTGCATTCACAGTTGTAACCTGATATGG
Organism: Erpetoichthys calabaricus; assembly: GCF_900747795.2. Lineage (NCBI taxonomy): Eukaryota > Metazoa > Chordata > Cladistia > Polypteriformes > Polypteridae > Erpetoichthys > Erpetoichthys calabaricus. The sequence continues at coordinate 193,693,139 of NC_041399.2, forward strand.
AGGCACTCGTGACCCAAACCTGTACCCAGAAAAAGCACTAGAAAGGGGGCTTATTCTAGAAAAGTAAAGGCTAAATAAAGGATGGTATCAAAAGAAACAGCAACACAGGGTATTACAAAAAGAACACAATAAAGTCTAAGCCCTTGGCCCTCACTTTACAGAAGAAGGAAGCCATAACTGGCACCTTCTGTAAACCCCTTGTGTGTCACACACCTATTTCTCACCTTTCTCTAACACTGACCTCCTCTTCCTCCTTATTTACTTTGCAAGTGAGCCATGGCTGCTACTTAACTCCCAACTCCAGACTCATCTATGCCAGGCTGTGAAGGTCATTTCAAAGCTGGACCTGGGACATCTTCATTATGCCATGTCTGCATTTCCAAGTAGAATTTTTAGATCAGTCAGAAACCTACAAGAGACACAAGACTACCTTGCTACAGCTCCATCCAGCAACCATTGTTTTCCCTTCCAGCAGGATTGTTTGTTATACCTACAACTCCTAATCAACCACATAGAGTCTAAATTTTAACAGCGTTATTCAGCTGCTACTTTCCTTTATTACAACATCCTTTCCTGGGAGTGTCTCACCCCATCTCTCAGGTGTGTTTTTACTTCCTCGTATACGAAGTATAGGGAAAGTATTTTAATCGTCCAAAAATTCAGTGTTGAGATTTTAATGAATCTTGACGTTTTAGAACACCCCAAGTCCAAAAATACCATTTTTGGAATTCTGTCTGTGTGTGTGTGTATGCAAACATGATAACTTGAATGCTTTCACTTAGGTCAACCAAATTTTGCATTCAAGTATTAGGTACAAAACGTACATTGCTATCAACTTTTTTGCTATTTCCGCTAACCAGAAGTGGTACTTTACCTTTTATTCATGCAGCTGCTGAGTCCGATTTATTCCACCTTACTTTCATAATAATTGCTCAATAAATTATCAATTTGACTTGATTTGTTGTTGATGGTTCTTTAATGTACATAATATAAAAATATAATCATTTTCTTACTCTTTACTCCTGAAATATCCTTCCCCATATCCGAGTACACGAGAAAGTTTAGGGGAGTCCACTCCTGATTTTTAATATTAGAACATTGTGTGAAACTTGACAAGAATGGGCCATTCAGACCAACAAATTCACTAATCATATTCACCTAATTTCTCTAAAATAGCATCAGGTTGAGATTTGAAGGATCACTTAAGTTCTACTTTCTACCACAGTACTTGGTGATGTATTTCATGTGGCTATGGTTCTTTACGTGAAGAAAAATGTTCCAATGTTTGTGTGAACTGTTTCTCCATGTTCTTGTTGAAATAGTCTGTCCTGTAAGTGTTCAGGACCACTGGATGGGGTGTTCATCCACACCACCTGCTAACCTCTACACATGAAAACAGTTGTTTGTGGTAGGTGAGGTACAAGTTCTTAGGATGATGACTGGTATCTCATGTTTCTTCTTCTTCGTCCTCCTCATCTTTTCTCACTTCTATGAGGTGTCAATGTGCTTGATTAGCCTTCTCCAAACAGCCCAGTCTCACACCTCCTTCTTCTTTTACTTTATCCACTCCCCTCCACTTTGGCCTCCCTCACTATCTCATCCCCTGTACTTCAATTCCCATCACTCTTTTGCCCACTTATTGATCACATGTCCATACCACTTCAACCTATTTTCCTGTACTTTATTAGATATCTCTTCCACTTTGACTGTCTCATTTCTTATTCTGTCCTTTTTGTAACTCCACACATTCATCTCAACATTCTCTTTTCCAGCTCCAGGAATCATTGCTGGTCTTACCACTGTCTTAAAAATCTTACCTTTAACCTTCACCATAATCCTTTGATCACACAATACTCCTGATACCTTCTTCCAAATGTTCCATCTACACTGCATACGATGGGTTTCTCAGGTACCTCATCTTACTGCATATATTTCTATATAAAGGTAAAATATTAAAAAGAAAAACCCTGAATGTTTCATTTGCCTCTTCAATTGGCTATGCAGGTCTGACTTAATTGCAGACCACTAAACTGAACAACTAGTGAGCACCTACTAATAGCACAATGTGCACAGTAACACAAAGGTAACACTTTAGTTTAGGTATTGCAAAAATGCATCTATTACACATATACTCTAATATAACAAGAGCTTAACAAAGGCTTCTTTTGGTCTTAACACTTACAATACTTTAGTCAAAATGATTATTCAGCTTTTAAATGGGGTCTAATAAAATAAGTTCGCTTTGCAATGGTCAGACGTGATTTAAATCAGACATATTTCTCTTGATCTTGTGTACTTTAGTATAACACCTATAAATCCTTCGTATTCACAATTAACTTTAACAAAATGGTTGATTAAACCATCATGCATTTTTTTCCCTGTTGTGGTTAATGGATTTCCATTTGCCATTCTATCACTCATTGGGGTTTGCCAATGAGGAAAACAGCACCAGCATGGCATTGGATGTGGAAGTGGGTGGCATAGACTAAACATAGACGTCAATATAGGCAGTAGGAATGAGTCTGGAAAGGCAGGCACCTTCAAGAGCCACAGAGAGACAGTGGGGTTTGAGATTACTCAAAAGGCCTCCAGGGGGGTATTTTTCGTAAGTGGATTACTCGTTTAGCCGGATGTAATTGTTGACGATTTGGCCTGATCCTGGATCTGTCGGTTTTTCGAAACTCTTGCTGGAAGTGTTGTCATAGCAGCACATCCAAATCCTCAAACCTGCTTGGAGTAAATGTAATGTTCAGTGTAAACAAGGATTAGCTCACACACTTAATCAGTGTCCGTGCATGGAATTCATTCAGTCATGGCTTCATCGTTCATGAATGAGCAACCAATTGATATCGGTGCGCAAATTATAAGATGAGAATTTCATATAGAGAGGGTTTTGCGCGATCGGCAAGACCCTTTTTGCTCCAGGAGGAAATTCTTTTCGAAAGATACCACTTTAGCCAAGGGGGAATATTGTACCTCAAAGATTTATAACCAACTTATATTCGAAGTCAAACTAGGCGAAGTCGGGCTCTCACAACCACACAGACAGTAGGCATTGCTTTGAGGTTTTTTGCAAGCGGCACTTTTTAAATATACTGTAGGCGATGCGGAAAATCTAACTAAAAGTGCAGTTTCCCAGGCAATTCGTAAAGTCTGTTTGGCTCTGAGATATTTCCTTCGGGTTTTCATTGTGTTTCCTGGACACCTGCGAGTGCAGACAAAAGAGGCGTTTCATGCAGGTAGGTAATACACAGGCAAAAACACCCACAGTTCCATGAAGAATCTCACAATCAGCCTAACATTCTCATTACCCAGGGTTTCCAAATGTGATTGGGGCACATGGGACGGATCACAGTGGAGTTTGATCAAACATTATTTGGAAAATGAACCTTTCCTCCTGATGAATAATCAGACACAGTGTCTTCATCAAATATTTGGCCTTTGTCAATATCTCGTTGGTCAGACACAAGTTCTAGGGATATGACATTCCCTGCAACTGACCCAACAACAAAAAAAGAGGGCTATATGGAACATACCTATGGCACACATTGAGGACAAATATATGAAATGACCATCCTTTACCTGAAATGAAGTGACCACTGCATCCTGCCACTGGTTCTGAGGAGGAGCTTCCCCGTGGAATGCCCTCAGAAACAGGGCGATGGGCATTTTGCTGGAGAGCCAACTCTTCTGCAGGGGTTAGGACTGGACCGTGTGGACCTCCACCTGTTTTTGGCTTGTCTGCCTTCTTATTAGCTTTAAAATTAATGTTTTTTATATTATATATGATTATTTATGTCAACAATTCTTTAAATAGTTATATACCAATATTTACCAGTTTGAAGTATATTGTTGTACTGTACTTCACTTTAACCTGTTCCTGTGTTCTCCTTGTGCTCACGTTTGATCTGGAATTATGACATATTAAATAATAATTAATCTGACTCATAGGAAATGAAACACTGCTTTCAGTAAGTACAATGCACACGTGTTTAATTTGTCGGCCACTTTTTGCCAGCCGTCTTTTCTGGTTTGGGCTGCTTTTGCAGTGTTACCCCTTGTGCATATTAAATCTTGAAATTCTTTATGTCCTTCGAATGAAAGGTCTTGCTCTGCTTGTGTGAAAAAAACTGCGCCCATTCTTTTGTCATTTTGTTACAGCTTATCAAAGACTTGCTGATCATGTTTTCTAGACTCAATATATATGGGCTTTTCACTCAGCGTGGGCGCGCGCATTCATCTCGGATGATTAGATCCAGCTCGACTAATCTACTACACGGCTGCGTTTGAAAAACCGACTTATCCCGGATGAGTTTCACCGGCATTAACTCATCCAAGATGAGGCATCTGATCTTGGATGATTTAAGCGACGTACGGAAAATACCCCCCTGGTGTTACTTTTTGTTACTTAATACAGCAAACAGTATCGCTTGTCATATGTGATATGACAAAAACAACAATTTTACTACTGCTAATAATAATAAATAACAAAAAATACTACAACTGCTATTATTACTAATAATAATGAATACTACTGCTACTACTACTATTATTGCTACTACTACTAATAATAAAATAAGATTACTACTACTATTACTACTAATAATAATAATAACAATAATGGTCCAGCGTAACAATGTGGTGTTACTCTTTGTTATTTCAAAGAGCAAACAGTATCACTTGTCACATATGATACAACAAAAACAACAATTTTACTACTACTGTACTCCTGCTAATAATAATAAACAAAAAATACAACTACTGCCACTACTACTACTAATAATAATGAATACTACTGCTAGTACTACTACTACTAATAATAATAAAATACAACTACGACTACTACTATTATTAATAATAATAATTATAATGGTCCACTGTATCAATGTGCTGTTACACTTTGTTACTTAATATAGCCAACAATATCACTTGTGACATGTGATATGACAAAAACAACAATTTTACTACTGCTACTACTAAAAATAATAATAATGAATACTACTGCTACTACTACTTCTAATAATAATAATAAAATATGACTACTACTGCTATTACAAAAACAACAATTTTACTACTAATAATAATATTAATAAACAAAAGATACTACTACTGCTACTACTACTAATCATAAATACTGCACTCCTACTAACAATAATAATAATAATAACCAATAATAATAATTACTACAACTACAATACTTCTAATACTACTACTAATAGTAATAATAATAAAATTCTAATCTTACTACTATTACTACTAATAATAATAAGATAAAAACTACAAATACCATTACTGCATGTGCTTAAATGATGTACTTAATGTAGTCAATACAGGGTCAAACTGAAGCTGGATATTTAGATATTTAAAAAAATGAATATGTGAATGTATCACCTACTGTGCACTTACACATTTATATGAACTTCATGTTGTCCCTCCAATGACAGCAGAAAGCAATAAGGCATTAACAACATCGGTGATGTAAGCTGCCAATAAAATGAACCAACAATTGACGTTAATCTGAGCTGTTTGTTCTTTTTGTACGTCAAAGTCACTTATGTAATGCTTTCCCACAATTCAGCTAATGACTGACTAGAAAACAGGACAGGACAATTTACAAACGTGTCCTCAGTGCAACAACATAATATATCAGCTAAAGTTAGCAGCCTTTAACAGCAGCTTTAGTGTAGTGGCAATTGATGTAGTATTCGCCAGCTTACTGGAAGTTACACACATTTAAATGTTTTAAACACACTTGAAACCAGCGTGGCCCAAGCTGCTTCTTCACAGTTTTATTTATATTTTTTTTTTCTGCGGTTTTGACTTTTTGTTGACTTGAAACCATCTCTCTGCTAGTTTATGGAAAATGCTCACAACAGATGGCTGTCAATGACATTAAATTGACGATTCCTGAAGCAGCAATATTATGGGGGCCTCTAGCCTCTCTCGCCAGTGGTCCTTCATCCGCGGGCCCCACGCGCTGTTAGGGTAGCCAGGTCCTGGCAATATTTCCTTCCCAATGACAGTTAAAATCCCGCGGTTCGGCCCAATGAATGACGCTTTTGATGATTGTTTGGGACGTGGACATAGTTCTGCCGCTGTTGACAATATCCAAGTCACTTCTTGGGATTTCTTTTTGAAAATGACACATCTGGCGTGATGTGCGTAAAGTGAGTAAGCAGCGGCTCTGCCAATGTGAATGTGCCAACGTGTCCTTTTCACGCAATGCGTGGTAGAGCACAAGTTTCAAGTAGTATTTCGGTAAAAAGCGTAGGCCTACTGCTAATAGAGCTAGGTGTGTTTGGGATATACATTAAGTAATTATGGAAAAATGCAGAGGAGCGCAAACACACCGATTGTCGACCTCCAGTGATATTTTTTCCCAGAAAAAAAAGTTTCTGCCCAATGAAATAGGCCTACGTCACATGCATATGATGTTTATTGTTATACTGAGTTCGCTTTGACTGCTTGCAGTGTCAATCACAACCTAACTAACAGGAAACTGGAACAAAGTCATTGATTCAAAACAATTCAAATGGACCAGGAGTGTGAGAATGCTTTTAAAGGGATTTAAGCTTTACCTGGAAGAAAATGTAAGGCAGACTGTTTTGAGTTTTGTGTCATTTAGGGAGAAGGTTCAGCAGCAGAAGGAGATTTGAGAAAGAGAGCGGATTAGAATGTGAAAGGCAAAGCAATTTTAATATGTGTGTGCTACAAAGAAAGAAAGAAAGAAAGAAAGAAAAAAAGAAAGAAAGAAAGAGACCACCAGTGAAGAATTCCCCTGTGGAGATACAGCATTAAATCAATGTTTGATTCAGTTTGATTCAACTTTAAAAGATAAGTTCAGTGTTTTTCAAGTCAATGTTATTTTTTTCACAATTATGGTATATATTAATTTGCTTCATAGAAATGAATTTTAATGTGAAGCATATTTTATCAGTTTAAAAAAAAAATAACTATCCTGCTTTTATGTTTTTGTAATGGAGCTGAACGTAAAAGAAAGCACTGAAACATTCGGAATACTTTACATTCATTTATCAAACTAAAAATACTGTGTGTTGATCTTCGTCTTGGGATTGTACACATACTGTAAATCAGCATGTCCATGTCATTTTAAGAAGGACAAAGAGCAAGACAAGTTTGTGAGATTCAGCCATTTTAAAGAAAGACTGGATGTGTGCTTCACTACCCCACTCATCTTCCTCCGCTGAAGCCTTTCCTCACCATGGGTGTGGATTCATCTTGTTAAGTCATTGCCAAATGCTGTTATCGACATGATTGAATGTTGATGCCCAAATGTGAATTGTAGTCTCTGTTCTGCAGACAACTAGCTAATAATAACTGAAAATATTCATAGGGTCTCTCACATTCTTTCATTATAAGTGATCTTATTTAGTTATTTCACAAAGATATTGCTTGCTACCATAGTATAGTAATGCACACATGTACATCAGTGTTCTAACAAAAGAAACATTGAGCGTGCACATAATGTGCAATCTAGAAACCAAAGCTGAACAGACATTATAAGCAAATATTTAGTTTTAATCAGGTTATAGTTTAGTAAGTTTAGCACTATGTTTAGGACTAGGCAGAGCTATCGTTTCTGCCTCTGAGTGCCAGTTTCTGCATGGAGTCTGCGTTATTCAAACACTGCAAACAAACATTTGTCTCTTTTTCAAAAGTTTAAACTGTGCTCCATGACAAGACAGAGATGACAGTTCCGTCTCACAATTAAAAGAATGCAAACATATTTTCCTCTTCAAAGGAGTGCGCGTCAGGAGCAGAGTCTGTCAGAAAGACAGAGGAAAGCAAACAAATCAATAGGGCTGTTTGCTTTTAAGTATGCGAAGCACCACGGCACAAAGCTGTTGAAGGCGGCAGCTCACACCCCCTCCGTCAGGAGCAGGGAGAGAGAGAGAGAGACAGAGACAGAGTTTGTTTTTCAATCAAAAATCAATACGTGCCCTTCGAGCTTTTAAGTATGCGAAGCACCAGGCAGCATGTCCTTTCAGGAAGCAGCTGCACAAAAGATAGCAACGTGAAGATAATCTTTCAGCATTTTTAGACGAGCGTCCTTATCGTCTAGGTGTGCGAACAGCCCCTCTGCTCAATCCCCCTATGTCAGGATCAGAGAAAGTCAGCGCAAGAGACAGAGAAAAGTAAGCTGGGTAGCTTCTCAGCCATCTGCCAATAGCGTCCCTTGTTTGAAATCAACTGGGCAAACCAACTGAAGAAGCATGTACCAGAAATTAAAAGACCCATTGTCCTCAGAAACCCGCGAAGCAGCGAAAAATCCGCGATATATATTTAAATATGCTTACATATAAAATCCGTGATGGAGTGAAGCCGTGAAAGGCGAAGCGCGATATAGCGAGGGATTACTGTATACAGCAAACTGCTGGAAATGTTCTACCAGTCCATAGTAGCCAGTATGGTGTTTTTCTGCTGCAGTCTCCTGTTGGAAGCAATCTGAGCACAAAAGAAGCACAATGCCTGAACAAACATATCAGGAAACCCTACTCCCAGAGGAGGCTGGGCGGTCTCATGGTCTGGAACCCCTGCAGATTTTATTTTTTCTCCAGCCGTCTGGAGTTTTTTTTTGTTTTTTCTGTCCTCCCTGGCCATCGGACCTTACTCTTATTCTATGTTAATTAGTGTTGTCTTATTTTAATTCTTGCTTTGTCTTTTATTTTTCTTTTCTTCATTATGTAAAGCACTTTGAGCTACATTATTTGTATGAAAATGTGCTATATAAATAAATGTTGTTGTTGTTGTTACTCCATCACAGGGTGAACCACAGACACAATGGAAGCTGTTGTGGAAAAGAGAATGATTGCAAAATTGGATGCCATCATGACAAATGCCCTCCATCCCCTCCAGGAGGTGCTCACTTGGAGCACTCTTAGCCTCTTAGGCTCATTCTACCATGGTGTGCTAAGAAGTGCAACTGGGGGTCTTTTCAGCCCACTGCCATCAGACAATTCAATGCTTCCATCTGATTTACTTGTTAGGTTTATTGATTAATTGGCTGTGTTACCTGTTCTGTAAATCTGCATCTTTGTTTTTTTATGTTTCTGCTGCTGTATGCATCTGAATTTCCCCACTGGATAAAATTTATCTGATCTAATCTGTTTATAGGTTGGAATAAGTGAGCATCTTTATTTACTCACCCAAAAACATAATCTGTTGTTTTATTACCATATCCTTAGTAAGAGTAACTCATCATGTGTTAAAAAATTCAATAATTAGTTTGTGGCGCTTCCATCTATGGCACACTCTGCCTTTTCCATTATCAGAGTACTGTTCATTGTGCGGGCACGTCACACACCGTGGAAAAGTACGTCATGTTCGGGGTTTGGATCTTTCAAATCTAAGGCTTTTATTAGAAATGCAGTGCAGTGTAATCCATTAAGTTCAGATTTACTGTTACATGTACAAAGTTCAGTTGATTTCTTACATGCTCTGTTCACCAGCATGCTGCCACGCAATGTGAATCTCACTCTGTAGGCTATATAAAATAACAATACTGAATGTAAGTGACAAAAAATAGGCAAAAACAGGAAAAACATAATGTTATGATCTGGGAGACAATCTTTCTGTTGTTGTAAGCCACAGCAGAACATAACCACTGAAGAAAGAAAATTGCAGAAAAACAGAAGTAGGATAATAAGCAGAATGCAGCTTGTCGAAGGGGGAGGAGCTTGTCATAACTCTACCCACAATGCCCACTGCAAGCAGACAAACAAGCAAAAAAAATCTCGAGAAAACAATACAGAGAATCTATGATAAAATCTATTAAGTCCAGTTTAATTTTGTTCTTACAGGAATGCCTCAGACATTTGGTATGCACATTTTCTTAAATCATTACCTTTGCTACTTCAAGTGCATTCCGCATGTTTTAAGGCCTTTTTTGGGCCCCTGGTACCTTTTGCCTCCATTATGAAATGTAAGAACAGGATAGTTATTTCTGAAAAATGTATAAAATAGGCATCAGTTCAGAATGTAATTTCATGTGACAAACTGATATATACCATGATTGTGAAGAACTACCTTTGACTTGAAAAATACCGAATGCATGCTTTAAATGCTCAGCATCCTTAATCCCTCCAATTTATTTTTCATTTTTTGTCACACTTTTGAAAGTATTTGGTAACCTTCTGTTTTTCCAGATGTGGGAGGAGGTCACTCTCTAATTACACAACACAATTAAAATGCTCTACTCACTGTCTTCAACAATTATGTAGAATGAAATTCTCTCCGTGTCTTTACTCCCCATGATAATCCAGTACCAGCCACTGTCGGTCTTCTTCAGGTCCTTCAGGGTTACAATAAATTTCCTTTGTAATGGTTTGTCTTCTACATGTACATGGTCGTTGTTGCCATTTTCAATGTTTCGACAATTATAGCTCTCTGTTCCATGGCAGATTCTCTTATTGTTCGTAATGAAAGAAGGATCATAATCACAGATGATACCGAGGTGTTGTCCTTCACTGCCTTTTAACAAATTATTAGTTAAAGACAGGCCAGCATTTCCTAAAAAACAGAAAGTGAATTCAGGATTAATGGATAGTGCTGGTGATTCACACCACTACAGCCATACTCATAGGTCTGTAATACTGCAACAGTTTGCATTTCTCCCAGTGTCTGGGTGTTTTTTCTGGTAATTTATTTTTCCATATCCCAAAGAGGGTGGCACGGTGGCACAGTGGGTAGCACTGCTGCCTCGCAGTTAGGAGACCCGGGTTCGCTTCCCGGGTCCTCCCTACGTGGAGTTTGCATGTTCTCCCCGTGTCTGCGTGGGTTTCCTCCCACAGTCCAAAGACATGCAGGTTAGGTGGATTGGCGATTCTAAATTGGCCCTAGTGTGTGTGTGGGTGTGTTTGTGTGTGTCCTGTGGTGGGTTGGCACCCTGCCCAGGATTGGTTCCTGCCTTGTTCCCAGTGTTGGCTGGGATTGGCTCCAGCAGACCCCCGTGACCCTGTGTTCAGATTCAGAAGGTTGGAAAATGGATGGATGGATGGATATCCCAAAGATGTGCAGATCTGCCAAACTGGGTGCAACCTGCCATGAACTGGTGCTTCTGTCAAAGAGTTTTTTTGGAACGACAAACTTTAGTTATTACCAAATAAAAAGAAAACAGTACATCAGAGCTTACTTAGAAATTATACAATGGTTGGAAATACACTTTATGCTTTTATTACCTTGTTGAAAGTTATGGTACACAAGAAAGCAAAAAATATGGAAAATGGTATGTGAAAGATCCGATATAAAAATCAACAGGTATGCAACACTACTGGTGTAGCCTGTAGGGGATGTCCGAACACAAAGTGAGGGGACCTCCAGACCTAAATAAAGCCAGCCACAAAAATATATTGAATGTCAGAAAACAGAAAAATAACACAATGTGGGCATTTTTAGACTAAACAAAACAACGGGAAACAGGTGTGTAGTGTGAGAGTGTGAAGACTTTTGTGTAAATTAACTAGTGGACAATGAAGAGTCACATTGTGATAAAAAAAAGAATATATCTAAGTGCCACTATGATCAGCGTCAATACAGCCAAGTTAAACCCAGAGTGATTCAATGTTGTATAAAAATAAAATGTGGAAACTTCTAAGGGGGTGAATACTTTTTATAGGCCCTAGATTTTGTACCATGATTATTCATTCATTCCTTTCCCATCGCTTATCTGGGTCTGGGTTGTGGGGGCAACAGTCTTAGCAGTGAGGCCCATATGTTCCTTTCCTCTGTCACAGTTGCCAACTGTAGGATTCCAAGGCATTTCCAGTGCCATCTGGGAGACATAGACCTTTCAGTGAGCCCTGGGTCTTCCCTGGGGTCTCCTCCCAGCCCATAAAAACCTCCAGAGAGGTGTCCAGGAGGCACCTGTATCAGATGTTAAAACCACCTCAATTGGCTCCTCTCTATGCGGAGAGTCAGCAGCTCTACTCTGTGCCTTTGAAGGATGTCGGTGCTTCTCATCCTAAATCATCAGTCTTTTGATCATTGCCCAAAGCTCATGACCACAGGTGAGGGTAGGGACAAAAATCGACTGGTAAATCAAGACCTTTGTCTTCTGGTTCAGCTGCTTCTTCATCACCACATAGCTGCACTCGCTGCCTCATTCCATCTGTGGATCTCAACATCCATTTTCCCTTCACTCGTGAAAAAGACCCTGGGGTACTTAGGCAGATAACTGAGGCAGAAACTCACCTCCCACTTGGAGAGGACAGTCCACCTTTTTCCTAATTTACTACACTGTGGTTATATTTTTCATGAATAGATATAATATTTTTTAAAATAAATGTGTAAGTTTATTTCTTATTACTAATACAGTAATATAATTCTTTTTAGAAGAAAATGTCATCCTTCTGTCTACATCATCATTTGGAGTGAACATTATGTAAATTTTTGATTTTGTTTGCTATACAATAGGAGGAAATACGAGGCCATCAAGAAACCCATGCAAACACACAAAAAACACTCAGGAATGGACACTGACATCGAGGTGTGAACATGCTGCCTCCATTTGGAGAGAGGGACGTGTAATTCTGTGTAATTGTGAAGGTGGAGCATTTTGTGGGCTTAGGTACGAGAATGCATTCTGGGTCCTGTATTCTATGAAAGAATGCTGATCATTTGAAGACAAATTTTGTTTCCATGCCCCTCAATGTGTCATCTTTGAATCTGAACCCTGATGTAATCACATCTTTTATTATTTCCAGCCCTTTTGTGTATTTTTTTTCTCACAGCACATCTGCAGAATAGATTTCTAACTAATATTATTGTGTCTACCACATCTGTTAAGAAGCCAAGCTGGCAGACTGTGAACACAGAATGGCTTTTACTTTCAGTTCTATGTAGATTTAAATCATATAATTCAGACTTGGTAAAAAAAAAGCTTAATGTGAGGGAAATGAAAGCAGTTTCATGTCTTAATATTAACATCACAGCCCAGATAACATAGGAGGTGGCACTGTGAAGAGTATATTTGCTAAGCCACACAGCCTGCCATGTGTGTGTTTCATTTCTCTATTTCAGGTGCATCCATGCACCACAAAGTCAGTCAGCTAAAAATAACTAACAGCAATATTCATGAGAATAGCAAAGAAGAAGAAGCAGAAACATTTTAAATGTGGGGCAAGACAAAATACAAAAAGAAAATATCCTTAACCCCTCCCTAAACTGTGAAATCTGTTAACCAATTTGGCATGCATTGCATAGTAAAAAACAGGAATTGAGGCTTATAATATGATAAAGTACACAAGTCAGGCACCTGTATATAAAGTGTCTGTATCTGGTTTGTGTGTTTTTGCTATTTATTTATTTTTTTTTTGTTTTCCTAACAGTTGCTCATCCAGATGGTTCTGCTGCTATGATGTCCCTGTACAGATTGATGTGCTCACACCCATTGCTTGAACATATGTAGAGTGGCATATGTCACAATCTTTTTCTTTTTTTTAATGAATTCAATAAGATACTTGGGTTTATCAGCCCTAGTGATGCTGTGGTTTGCTCTCTGGGAGCTGGTTTATTGCAGGCAGTCATATTAACAAATAATGCAAAAATATTTACTTTTTCCTTTACTTGAATCACTTATGTATATTATAAGTCACTAGGCAAGATCATAGCTTAGCAGAAAACATAACTACTTTTTTGAGTAGAACTAGGAGATGCAAGCAAAAGGAAAAATAAAACAAAATATAAACAAAGTGACCGAAACCCAGCTGAGAGGCAATAATCACAGTCAAAAATCCAAGAAACTTCAACTGTGGACCTCCTGTGCTCTATACCATTGAGGAGGTTGTCGCTTTATATTATATGTCAGTAATGACATCTGGTTACACTATGGCTAAGATTAGGGTTGGGGAGGGTCATACTATACTTAAAGATAGGGTGAGAAGCTCAGTCATCCGGGAGGGGCTCAGAGTACAGCCGCTGCTCCTCCGCATTGAGAGGAGTCAGATGAGGTGGCTCGGGCATCTGACCAGGATGCCTCCTGGACACCTCCCTGGTGAGGTGTTCCGGGAACGTCCAACCGGGAGGAGGCCCCGGGGAAGACCCAGGACACGCTGGAGGGATTATGTCTCCCAGCTGGCCTGGGAACGCCTTGGGATTCTCCCGGAAGAGCTAGAAAAAGTGGCTGGAGAGAGGGAAGTCTGGGCATCTCTGCTCAAGCTGCTGCCCCCGCGAATCGACCTCGGATAAGCGGAAGAGGATGGATGGATGGATGGATGGGTCATCTGACTCAAGTCTAGTAAACCAAGTGACAAAAACCTGCAATCCAATTGGCTGTTCAGGGGAGTTCCTGAATCACAGAGGTGCACAGGTCTGCAGATAGACCCATCTTCAGAAATAATGCAAGAAGTCAAAACCTGGCAAGACACAAATATCAATAACAAAGAGAGAGTTTCTGTTAGAGTTTAAAGGATTTATCCTCAGATTGGATAAAGCTTGATGCAAACGCTCACTGTTTATCTTCTCATGATGATGAGCCCGAGGTCACGACACCAGAGAAAAGAGTTTCTGAGCTGAATTAGTTTAATTTAGATTCATATATTTTATTATTATTATTATTATTATTATTATTATATTATATATTATGTATTAGTTCAATATATTATTATTATTATATATTATTATTATTAGCATCCCCAATGGCATTAACTGAGCGACTGAGATGGCAGCCACTCCAGCACATTTTAATATGTAACACAGGGGTGCCCAATACGTTGATCGCGATTGACCGGTAGTTTGGAAAGGTAGTGCAGGTAGATCGCGTTAAATGAAAAAAAAACATTTTTAAACGTTAGTCTATCATATATCCTCCCTATGGCATTTGCCACTTGATTGTCATACAGGGCGGCCAGTCTGAGATCTCTTATCTTCTAACACACTGGTCATCCCACACACACGATCAAACGCACGAGCTACTGCAAAACTCCGGCTGTGATCTAGTTAGCCTTCCAATTTATATCGACTAAAGAAGGGATTTAAATAAAAATTTGTTTGGGGAGGGTATGGGCTGGATGTGGAATTGGAAGAGGATTTTTTTTCTCACAATGTCACAATTGAAGTGCGATTGTCTTGATCTGTCAATCTATCATTGCTATTCCAAAGAAGGAAAATGTGGAAAGACACTTTCGAACTGTTCATAAAAACTACGAAACTGACTTCCTTCTGAAAAACGATCTGAGAAAGAAAAAGGAGAGGGAACTAAAATCGCAGTTAATCGGACAGCCGCCATTTTTCACTCAGCTGAATTCAAAAGCAAGGGCAGACACACCGAAGCATCGTTCTGGGTATGTCACTCAATCATTAAGCATAAGAAGTCCTTCCAAGATGGAGAGATGATAAAAAGAGGCCTTTGTTGAGACAGATGGCTAGGGAGAAATTCCTGCTGAGATTTCAAGACCCCTGGCCAGAAGAAAAAGGAGTTTCTCCTTGTCATTAAACATGCAGAATACAAGCAACTTAATAATGATCAATGGCCTCTAGACTTGCCATTTTTTTTCTGATCTGACCAACATGTTGAATGAGCTTAATTTACAGCTGCAAGGAAAAGAGAACTCCATGGTCAATATGATTAGCTCAGTTAATGCTTTTAAACGAAAAATACAACATATGTCCTCAAAGCTGCAGCGCCTTGATTTGGGGAATAACCAAAACCTCGCGTCAGAGCTGGAGACACAATGGAAGGCGTGTGCGCAACTTGACAGCATACGCTACACAAAGTAGATTGAAAATTGCCTGTTAGACTTTGACAGACAGTTTCAAGACTCAGTTTACTTGAGACGATCGCTATATTTAAGTGCTATCCATTTAGGGAAGATTTTGAGGGTGATTCACCCACATCAAAAATTGCAACACTGTTTCACCTAAAACTCCTCTACAGTGGAGGATGAGATTTTGACACTACAGATTGACATTCAGCTGAAGTCTGGGGCTCTTGGACAGTTTTGGAACTTACTCACAGAGAAAAAGTACCCAAACATGAGGAAATGTGCTACCACCTTGACTGCATTATTCGTCTCTACTTATTTATGTGAGTCAGCCTTTTCCCACATGAAGATTATTAAGTCCAAATACCGTAGTGACCATAAATGTATTGAACTGTTATTGTGCCATAAAGGTTATTCAGTTATACAAGGTACGACAACATATATTTTATGTATAAAGTATACTCAGTATTATATTATATTAGCATATAATATAATATATTAGTATATATATAATAATAGTATTATAATTTCTAGGCGCAGCCAGGGTGTTGAGGGGGTCCGGCTTGGTGGACTCAGGATTGGGTCACTGCTTTTTGCAGATGATGTTGTCCTGTTTGCTTCATCAGGCCGTGATCTTCAGTTCTCTCTGGATCGGTTCGCAGCTGAGTGTGAAGCGGCTGGGATGGGAATCAGCACCTCCAAATCCGAGACCATGGTCCTCAGCCGGAAAAGGGTGGAGTGCCCTCTCAGGGTTGGGAGCGAGATCCTGCCCCAAGTGGAGGAGTTCAAGTATCTCGGGGTCTTGTTCACGAGTGAGGGAAGAATGGAGCGTGAGATTGACAGGCGGATTGGTGCGGCGTCCGCAGTGATGCGGGCTCTGCATCGGTCTGTCGTGGTGAAAAAGGAGCTGAGCCGTAAGGCAAAGCTCTCAATTTACCAGTCGATCTATGTTCCTACCCTCACCTATGGTCATGAGCTATGGGTAGTGACCGAAAGAACGAGATCGCGAATACAAGCAGCTGAAATGAGTTTTCTCTGCAGGGTGTCTGGGCTCTCCCTTAAAGATAGGGTGAGAAGCTCAATCATCCGGGAGGGGCTCAGAGTAGAGCCGCTGCTCCTCCGCATCGAGAGGAGTCAGATGAGGTGGCTCGGGCATCTGATCAGGATGCCTCCTGGACGCCTCCCTGGTGAGGTGTTCCGGGCACGTCCAACCGGGAGGAGGCCCCGGGGAAGACCCAGGACACGCTGGAGGGACTATGTCTCTCGACTGGCCTGGGAACGCCTTGGGATTCTCCCAGAAGAGCTAGAAGATGTGGCCAGGGAGAGGGAAGTCTGGGCATCTCTGCTCAAGCTGCTGCCCCCGCGACCCAACCTCAGATAAGCGGAAGAGGATGGATAGATGGATTGATGGATATATATATATATATATATACAGTGGTGTGAAAAACTATTTGCCCCCTTCCTGATTTCTTATTCTTTTGCATGTTTGTCACACAAAATGTTTCTGATCATCAAACACATTTAACCATTAGTCAAATATAACACAAGTAAACACAAAATGCAGTTTGTAAATGGTGGTTTTTATTATTTAGGGAGAAAAAAAAATCCAAACCTACATGGCCCTGTGTGAAAAAGTAATTGCCCCCTGAACCTAATATCTGGTTGGGCCACCCTTAGCAGCAATAACTGCAATCAAGCGTTTGCGATAACTTGCAATGAGTCTTTTACAGCGCTCTGGAGGAATTTTGGCCCACTCATCTTTGCAAAATTGTTGTAATTCAGCTTTATTTGAGGGTTTTCTAGCATGAACCGCCTTTTTAAGGTCATGCCATAGCATCTCAATTGGATTCAGGTCAGGACTTTGACTAGGCCACTCCAAAGTCTTCATTTTGTTTTTCTTCAGCCATTCAGAGGTGGATTTGCTGGTGTGTTTTGGGTATTTGTCCTGTTGCAGCACCCAAGATCGTTTCAGCTTGAGTTGACGAACAGATGGCCGGACATTCTCCTTCAGGATTTTTTGGTAGACAGTAGAATTCATGGTTCCATCTATCACAGCAAGCCTTCCAGGTCCTGAAGCAGCAAAACAACCCCAGACCATCACACTACCACCACCATATTTTACTGTTGGTATGATGTTCTTTTTCTGAAATGCTGTGTTCCTTTTACGCCAGATGTAACGGGACATTTGCCTTCCAAAAAGTTCAACTTTTGACTCATCAGTCCACAAGGTATTTTCCCAAAAGTCTTGGCAATCATTGAGATGTTTCTTAGCAAAATTGAGACGAGCCCTAATGTTCTTTTTGCTTAACAGTGGTTTGCGTCTTGGAAATCTGCCATGCAGGCCGTTTTTGCCCAGTCTCTTTCTTATGATGGAGTCGTGAACACTGACCTTAATTGAGGCAAGTGAGGCCTGCAGTTCTTTAGACGTTGTCCTGGGGTCTTTTGTGACCTCTCGGATGAGTCGTCTCTGCGCTCTTGGGGTAATTTTGGTCGGCCGGCCACTCCTGGGAAGGTTCACCACTGTTCCATGTTTTTGCCATTTGTGGATAATGGCTCTCACTGTGGTTCGCTGGAGTCCCAAAGCTTTAGAAATGGCTTTATAACCTTTACCAGACTGATAGATCTCAATTACTTCTGTTCTCATTTGTTCCTGAATTTCTTTGGATCTTGGCATGATGTCTAGCTTTTGAGGTGCTTTTGGTCTACTTCTCTGTGTCAGGCAGCTCCTATTTAAGTGATTTCTTGATTGAAACAGGTGTGGCAGTAATCAGGCCTGGGGGTGGCTATGGAAATTGAACTCGGGTGTGATACACCACAGTTAGGTTATTTTTTAACAAGGGGGCAATTACTTTTTCACACAGGGCCATGTAGGTTTGGATTTTTTTTCTCCCTAAATAATAAACACCATCATTGAAAAACTGCATTTTGTGTTTACTTGTGTTATATTTGACTAATGGTTAAATGTGTTTGATGATCAGAAACATTTTCTGTGACAAACATGCAAAAGAATAAGAAATCAGGAAGGGGGCAAATAGTTTTTCACACCACTGTATATATATATATATATATATATATATATCCATCCATCCATCCATTTTCCAACCCGCTGAATCCAAACACAGGGTCACGGAGGTCTGCTGGAGCCAATCCCAGCCAACACAGGGCACAAGGCAGGAACCAATCCCGGGCAAGGTGCCAACCCACCGCAGATATATATATATATATATATATATA
Source organism: Erpetoichthys calabaricus (assembly GCF_900747795.2). Lineage (NCBI taxonomy): Eukaryota > Metazoa > Chordata > Cladistia > Polypteriformes > Polypteridae > Erpetoichthys > Erpetoichthys calabaricus. Next base: position 193,712,092 of record NC_041399.2, read on the forward strand.
TATATATATATATATATATATATATATATATATATATATATATATATATATATATATATATGTATGTATATATATGTATATATACATATATATATAGCATTTTTAATGTGACCTGGTCATTTTAAAAGTAGCTTGCAAGCCGAAAAAGTGTGGGCACCCCTGATGTAACAACACTTAACCAGGGTTTTATTACACTGTCTTCCATATCCTGCGGTTGTCATTCAATATATGAACTTGATCTGTTGCTCTTTTGTAGGCATTTTGTGAGTATGAATTATCATAATCTTTGATTATGTTTTATTGTTTAACATTAATTATGTTGATGGCACAATTCTAATCTGGTCCTAATATTGTAATTCATGTTTTTTTAACATGATTAATATTTTAGCAACATTTTTTTGAGAATTACAATGTTATCATTCTGTTGGTGACATCATCAAATCACCATTTTGTATTCCCTCCTTGATTTTGGCAGTGATGCTCAATGACAGGCATGTGACTGATGGAGGTGCAAGGTGTGACTTTGTGATAACAAACAATATTTAAGATAGTCTTGTGGTAATGCCAGCATCCAAATTTCTGGATTAAAAACAAATTGCTTCATGATTCTGCGTGTTGTTTAGGGATAGGCTGTTTTAAAAGGACATTGAGCTGCTTGTTTTATGAACTTTGATTTTTTTTTGTAACATGTTGGGCTTTAACTGTCATGATTTTTGATTTTAGGTCAGGACCTTGGCCTGTTCTTTGACTATTCTTTTGCCCCTCGCAGCTTCATTTCCTTGTCTAATTGCTTTATCATGTGCTAGAGAAATTTTTCAGCCTAGTGGATTTGCTCCATTATTCTGGGTTTCTTCCAAATCCTAAAATGTACAGGTTAGTTAAATTTGTCTAGCTTGCACAAGTAAATGAATACTGGCTGTAAGGGACTAACAATCTGCTGCAGGGCTGCTTTCTGCATGGAGTTTTCATGGTCAAGTATTGGATTAAGCAAGAGAGCAAAACAGATTTATTTTGAGTTCTCTAGACCTTAATTGTCCGAAGGCAGAAATGAAAGAGAGGAGACGTTATAGGGGACTTGAACGAAATCAGAGCAGATTCCTCAAGCTGGCAGGTAGCGGTAGAAAGAGAAAGCAAGCAGCCCTGGAGCTGCCTTGGAGGGTAACTAGGGTTTATGGGGGTAATGGCAATGTGGCAGAAAGTGTGATGTATTGGTAAACCAGTTCATTCTCTACATCTGACTAACTTAACCAACCTGTGCTCCATGGTGGATGTAAAACACTGTACTTTATACTTGAAAAGTGCTTTGAGAAGGTGCTCACTATTGAAAAGGGGTTACAAAGTATAAATAGTGTGTTTGCTTTAAGAACCCAGTGAGCACACAGTGGCATACAGCATTGCTATCTGATTTTCAGTGTGGGCTTTCTTCTTTCTTTCTGTCTGTTTCCTAATAAGGTCTATCCCTGTCCTATGTCAGTCTAGTCCCATTTTTTTCCCTTAGCAAAATCCTGCCAGCCAAAATCCCACCATGAACTTTCTTTTTGTATTTACGTATGTTATGTTTATGTTATGTCATCCACCCATCAACATTTGTTCCCTTCAAAAAAAAATCGTCAGAGGTAGTTTCATATCATGGATCGTTCAAGGCAAAAAGTAAATATCAATTTATTAATACCAGAATCAAATATTTTTCTACTTAATTGTTATGAAGGGTCAATACATCCATTTTCTTATCAGTTTTTCCAAGTCAGGATGGCACATTCCCAGAGCCTACCCAAATAGCAACTGTATATAAAAACAATGGATTACAACAAGACAATATGGGGGCATCATTTATTGTGAATTTAAGATAGACAATAGTTGTGGGAAGGAACCCAAACAAACACTGGGAGAATGGACAAATTCCACCACAATGTACACTCATCAGCCACTTTATTAGGTTCACCTGTTTGTTAACGCAAATATCTAATCAGCCAACCACATGGCAGCAACTCAATCAATGCCTTTAGGTATGTCAAGGTAACCTCAAACTGAGCATCAGAATGGGGTAGAAAGGTCATTTAAGTGACTTTGAACGTGGCATGGTTGTTGGTGCCAGACAGGCTGGTCTGAGTATTTCAGAAACTGCTGATCTACTGGGATTTTCACACACAACAATCTCTAGGCTTTACAGAAAATGGTCCAAAAAACGGAAAGTATCAGGTGAGCGGCAGTTGTCTGGGCAAAAATGCCTTGTTGATCCCAGAGGAGAATGGACAGACTGGTTCAAGATGATAGAAAGGCAATAGTAACTCAAATAATGACTCGTTGCAACCAAGTTATACAGAAGGGCATCTCTGAACACACAACATGTTGAACCTTGAAGCAGATGGGTTACAGCAGCAGCAGACCACACTGGATGCCACTCCTGTCAGCTAAGAACAGGCAACTATGGCTACAATTCACACGGACTCACCAAAATTAGACAATGGAAGAATGGAAAAACGTTGCCTGGTCTGATGAGTCTCAATTTCTGCTGCAACATTAGGATGGTAGGGTTAGAATTTGGTGTCAACAACATGAAAGCATGGATCCATCCTGCTTTGTATCAACAGTTCAGGCTGATGGTGGTGGCATAATGGTGTGGGTATATTTTCTTGGCACACTTTGGGCCCCTTAGTACCAATTGAGCATTGTTTAAATGCAGCAGCCTACCTGAGTATTGGTGCTGACCATGTCTATCCCTTTATGACCACAGTGTACCCATCTTCGAATGGTTGTTTCCAGCAGGATAACTCACCATGTCACAAAGCTCAAATTGTGTCAAACTGGTTTCTTCGAACATGACATTGAATTAATTGTCGCCAGATCTCAATCCAATAGAGCACCTTTGGGATGTGGTGGAAAGGGAGATTCGCATCATGGATGTGCAGCCGACAAATCTACAGAAACTGCATAATGCCATCATGTCAATATGGACCAATATCCCTGAGGAATGTTTCCAGCGCCTTGTTGAATCCATGTCATGAAGAATTATGGCAATTCTGAAGGCAAAAGGGGGTCCAACCCGGTACTAGCAAACCGGGTAAACCCAATAAAGTGACCAGTGAGTGTAGTTCAGCCAGGAATCAAACCAGGAACCAAGCGCTGTAAGTCAAGAACACAATTGTTTGTGCCTGAATTGTAATTTCATGCAACTGCTGGCGCCCTGCCCGGGGTTTGTTCCTGCCTTGCGCCGTGTGCTGGCTGGGATTGGTTCCAGCAGACCCCCATGACCTTGTGTTAGGGAATAGCGGGTTAGACAATGACTGACTGACTGTATTGTTTCATTTAAACTTGAACAGATAGTAAATGAGGAAATGAAATAAATAACTTACCATTAGTGACATACAAGTAAAAATAAAACCCTTGGTCGATTCCACCATGTATTTCTATTCCACACCAGTACCATGCCTGATCCCCTTCATTCAAATCTCTTATTGTTATGTAAAAAATTGTTTCATGTTCATGGTCCATAATTTGAACTTTATCTCCCACCTTCTGCTCATGTGTGTTGTATTTCAAAATACTGCAGAAAACAAATTCCCTTCCTTGACAGAGGTACTTCGTAAAAAATGCGTAGGTCGAGCTGTACTGACATGGCACAGTGACGGAGGTTCCCTTCTTGCCTGTTATTTCTCTGGCTGTAGACAGGCAGTAGACACCTGCAGTTACAAGGAAACATAACATAGCATTGCTTATTCCAGATCATGGTCTTGGGCATAAGGCATGGACCAAATCTACAAACGGTAAACAGGTGAAATCATTTTGTTTGTTTGCTCTTAGCTTTCAGCTACTGAAATGTTAATATATGGCACAGTGCACATTTACCTACCAACCTTCCCCTAAGTAAAGTGATTCCAACCAGAGAATTATTTATTGTTAAAAAAAAAAACTGATATTAAGTACAGTTCTTCATCACCTGTGCAAAGGAAGTGAATTACTAGGAAAACAACAAATGAAACTTAAACAGAACTTAAATCTATGGTAAAACTCTGAATACATCAAAACTTCTTATGCATGTAAAGCTCACAGTACATGTCATGTAATTCTTTAACCCACTTAATCCAGACCAGGGTCACGGACCAAAGCCACTTTAGTATCACCAGTTCACCTAATTTGATTGTCTTGAAAGCTGAGCACCTGGGGAAAACGCAAATGAACATGGGGAGGACATGGCAACTCCATGCAGGACGTGAGCTCTGGGATACTTACAGTGAGACAGCAGTGTTACTACTGTGCCACCCTCACACTACAAGTTTGTTTCTAAATATAGAATAAGAGAAGAAAAAAGACCAGCTAATTAAACAGTTTGCCCAATTAGAGATTAAATAACTTGCTAAAGCTGGCTGGAATGAAAACCCGCAGCCACAGGGGAGACCAGCACTGGGATTGTAAGCCTTCCATCCATTCTGTCCTAGTAGCAAACAGCACTAGACAGGAAAGAACCCTGAAATGGACGCTAGCCCATACATATTAACAGAACCAGCTGCATGTCTTTGGGGATTGGTAAGGAACACCAGACCATCAGGATGTGCGTCTTCATACAGTACATGAGGGAGATCATGAAAACTTCACCCAGGCAAACACCAGGCATGACATTCAGACTCAGAACTCTGGATCAGTGATGGAGCAGCACTAACCACTGCTTCAATATGCCATCTATGGTGGTACAGTATAGCCATCCATCCATTGGTCTCTGGCTTGTTACCATACATGTTTGAATGAATTTTTAAACTAATTTTTAAACATGGGGGACTTGGGACTTATGTTGTTTGTTTTTATCATATTTATTTATTTGTTTGTTTGCTTGTTTGTTTATTTGTTTTTTGGGGCTTCTATAAAATGTTTATTTTTCGTTAGGGGCAAGTAAATTATAATCTAATCTATTTTCCAAGTCATGCTAAGCAGAGTCATGTAGAAGCTGGAGAATAAACTAATGAAATGAATGTCAGTTCATCCTGTAATATTACAATATTCATCGAAAAGAATTTCAAGGTCCTCAGCAGACTTGACAATAAACTTTGACTTTAACTTAATGCTGTACTTCTAACAAATATAATCTCTTTTACCCTTTAAGGAATATGAAGATGTTTTTCTTTTGATATACTTTGTTAATCCTCGAGGGGAAATTGTCTTTTCACATGATCTTTGGATTATAATAATTTGTGAAATGTTACCATAGCCTGTGATCACTATTTTTTACAACAGCTTTACAGCATGTCTCATTCGTGATAAGATATTTAGATGGCAAGTTTTTCCATGAGAAGACGCAGTGCTGCATGTTTTATAGTAATATCAAAAATGTGTTGGTATCAAATATTTAATAGACCAAAAGTGTTGATGGTTATTTAAAACTCATAACATTTTGTGTTTTCTTTTCCTGTTAACTGTCCTTTTGTGGCAAAGAATACATAATGTGTTCAAAAGATACTATATTACTTTTTTTATTTAACCACTTCAGAAATTACTTTTGATTTAAATATTTTTAATATTATGGGCCGCAGTAGCTGCAGGGTTTTGTTCCAGCCCAATTACTGAATAAGAAGCACTTATTGCTCAAGTGACACTTCTGCTTCATTTTAGTTGTCTTGATCATTAAGATTTTGAATGCTTATTGCTTTTTTTTTTAGTCTTAAACAGCTGTATTCTCAGGTTTTAATTGCTCCTAATTAGCAATAAGATGCAAATGTCAAAAAAACAGCATTTCTCCATTTAGTTTGTTTCCATTTATACCTGTGTGTATTTATTGTGCACTGTTTGGTTAAATGAAATACTTGGAAGGAAAGTGAAGGGCTAAGAATTACTCATCTGTTTGAGAATTCATATCATTTGGATGATATCCATCATATAGTGCCTTTCATATCTATCTATCTATCTATCTATCTATCTATCTCTCTATCTATCTATCTATCTATCTATCTATCTATCTATCTATCTATCATATAGTGCCTTTCATTATATATCTATCTATTATATAGTGCCTTTCATATCTATCTATCTATCTATCTATCTATCTATCTATCTATCTATCTATCTATCTATCTATCTATCTATCTATCTATCTATCTATCATATAGTGCCTTTCATTATATATCTATCTATTATATAGTGCCTTTCATATCTATCTATCTATCTATCTATCTATCTATCTATCTATCTATCTATCTATCTATCTATCTATCTATCTATCTATCTATCTATCTATCATATAGTGCTTTTCATTATATATCTATCTATTATATAGTGCCTTTCATATCTATCTATCTATCTATCTATCTATCTATCTATCTATCTATCTATCTATCTATCTATCTATCTATCTATCTATCATATAGTGCTTTTCATTATATATCTATCTATTGTATAGTGCCTTTCATATCTATCTATCTATCTATCTATCTATCTATCTATCTATCTATCTATCTATCTATCTATCTATCTATCTATCTATCTATCTATCTATCATATAGTGCCTTTCATTATATATCTATCTATTATATAGTGCCTTTCATATCTATCTATCTATCTATCTATCTATCTATCTATCTATCTATCTATCTATCTATCTATCTATCTATCTATCTATCTATCTATCTATCTAGCACTGCTAACCTCCAAACCCAATCATTTAATCATATGGGTACATTCCCAAACCAGTTCAATCCAGTTCAGGGTAGCAGGGGCCTATTTTGGCAATCCCTGAAATGCTCCCTGTGAGAAACAGCAGCCTATCCAAGGGCCCACTTATAACCACGGTTTGCACTTTGTGACAAACTTGCAGACTTATGGCCAATTGCTTGCGATCTCCTCTCAAAAAACGTGGTTGCTCACAGCTCGTGAGCAGCATGCAGGATTTCCTGGTTTCCTCCAGATGAGCCCCTACTCCTTGACCTGCCTTCCAGCACTTCATCATCTGCAGCTGCTTCCATCTTCCAGGTAGGGCTCCTCATACAGGTTCTTGTTGCTTTCCCACTACTGCTAGAACATCTAGCCACCTGGTAACCTTTGCATTTCTATTTAAATTACCCGCAACCTCTGGAAAGTGTTTTCCAAACAGTTATGGAACAGACAAGAGTCTTTCCTCAGAGTCTTACCTCATCTCAAGAGTTTGCCTTTCCATTCCACTGACTTCTGCAGGTAGACAACACTGTGCTTTGACTTACCATTTCCTACAATATTTTATGTTATTGTGTCTTTATTTGTAATAGTTTATATTGTGTAGACAAGGTTTCTTCCTTTCATAATTTTATAGATACAGTAGATTTGCAAGAAATATAATTATTTTAAACTAAGACCCTTCTTTCTTTTACAGACAGATCTCCATTGTTCATAGATTTGCGAGATTTGCAATTTTAAACTAAGATTATATATAATTGTAGGAGGTTTAAGATAATTTAACATTATTCACAGCAGCAGCTTTTTAGGTGGCATTGTTATCTGCATTAACACAGGAAATTACCAAGAAATTCGTGCACTGTCATAAAGCCTTGAACGTTTCTAAAGTTGTGAATAAGAATTAAATAAATATCACCTTACCTTGGATTCCAGCCAGTAGAAGGAAAACACTCTTCATTGCTGATTTTGTCATGAATGACTTTTCTATACCTTACATGTTTGATTTCCTGTTTAAAGAAGAAAAAAAAAGGATTGTTTTTTTTTCAAGAGCTGTTGTTCGTCACAGGTTCCTCTTTTAAATAAGCACATCATACATGTGTTATTAGAAATCAAACCAGAGAAGGTAGAGGCCAAATTTAAAATAAAACACCTAAGCCTTCCCACCACAATATATGTGGTTTTAAGAGAACTGGTCACACTTTAGTTTAGGTACTGCAAAAATGCATCTCTTACTGATTTACACTTATGCAGCAAGACCGTCACAAAGGCTTCTTTTGACATTTACAAAGCGTCATTAAAGTGGTTATATACAGTATCTCTGCAATGTGGCCTGTTATAATAACTTCACTTTGCAATGATAAGTGTTGGCTTAAATGAGACTGACGTCTCTTGATATCATTAGTATTTGTGATAATGTTTCCACAGTTGAGTGTTTCATTTGCTTACATTCATTCAGTTATTTGGGGTTACCAAGGTGGTACCCCAGATCTATATTGTGGCCCTGTTTTTCCCTTACAATAATAATATACAATCAAATACAATAACTAGCATAATATTCATTATGTACACAAAGAAATGTAGAGTAAAATGAACAGGATATTGTTAACAACTTACTACAAATTATTTTTAAATTGAAACTAAACAGATTGGGTCAAATGAACTAAACAAGCTGCATAGACAGATAGATTGGTACAGGGTGGCTTAATGTGTCCATCCATGTCAACCTTTACACATCTAGGTATGTGTGTGTGTGTGTTTGTGTGTTTGTGTGTGTATTTTTCCCTTCATCATCCAGCATTACCTCTGGTAGAGCAAACACACAGTCAGCTACCATCACACATTCGTTTCTTTGAGTATGTGTGCCTGCATATGAGTGTGTGTTTGAGTGGGCCTCTGTGCGTTCCCCTATATTTAAATAAATTATGTATCTCAAAAATTTCATGTGCAAAAATTTTGTGAATCATCAGGACTAGTCCCATGACACAGTAGACTGTGAAAAATACTTGTTAAATTAAGCAATTTTTACATCATTTATTATTGGACATAGGTCAAACTGTTTTTGAAGGATATGGAACATTGGGTTAGTTAGGTTCTGTATTTAGAAGACTGCCATCTATTGGTCTTATATTAAGTTATGTGTTTAGAATAACGCCACCTGTTGGTACTATGTGGTACTGCAGTTCATTTGAATATCAAACATGATTTTTTTTTTGTCACTATCTGATGATGCAAACAGTAAGCCACTCAAAGCATTGTGCAATGAGGCACTGGCCAGTTGTCCATGGACATTGAAAATGCATTTAGCATACAAAATGGTCACAACACTATATGTATATGTATATATACCAGTAATGGCAGAGCACACAATAACATGCAGTGAATTCACTTGACTTATAGTTTTCATCCTCTTTCTCTGTATGTTTAGCATTCATTTGCTCAGAGGTTGATGTGCTTGCTGCATTGTGAGCAGCTCGTTTTCTCCACCTGAGCTGCCTGCTTCTTCTCTTCTTCCATCTGCATTTTTTCACGGTAAAACTGATTAAGTCAGTGTTTGTGTTGCAATTACTTAGTACGTTTTGCTTAATTTTTCACTTAAGCTGGCACTTAAGTGTTCAATCTGTCTCAAGAATGATTTAAGATGTGAAGAAGTAGGGGAAGTGACAGTGAAGGTAGTAGAGATGAGAACGGCACCCGTACACATGCACCACATGACTGCCCTGCTGGCCGCTGCCGAGAGTTGATTCTACAATAAAATAAAATAAAAATAAAAAGAGTAATAAAAATGATAACCCCAAAAGCGGACAGTAAAGGTCAGGTAGTATATGTGTACCAAATTTCAGGTTAATAGGTCAAACAGTTTCCGAGCTACAGATGATTTAAAATCCTAGACAGACACACAGACAGCCATGGTAGCATATTATATAAGAAGATATATATATATATATATACACCCTATTTACAAACAATTTCTCTGAGACAATTTAACGTCCCATAAGACAAGGAAGTGAGATAAAAGGACAGCTGCTGTGCAGACTTTTAAATGATCGACGCACAGCGCGACATATAGAACATGCAGCTCAGTAGCAGCAGCTGATCCGTCCGCAGCTCCTTAGCGTGTGTTCAGACCCCCCCTTCACAACGCGAGCAGCAGAGACGCGAAGTGGCAAGCATGAAATGCGCCCCCAGGGGGGGTGAGCGAGTGAAGTGAGTAAGGGGCAAAGCCCCTCTAGTATATATATATATATATATATATATATATATATATATATATATATATATACACAGGTGTATAAATTATCCGCCAAATCATGAAAAGAGTACACGACACGTGTTTTGCTCAGATTGGCGATCATCAGGTGTACACACTTTTGCATTCCCTTGTGGGGATCAAACCTTGAACATCAGACTTTGCACTATGGCAGCTGGTTCTCTTACTTCACAGGGTATAGATCAGAGTATTACATGTAGGTAACATGTAGGTCAGGTCAGGTTGGGGAGCATGCTCTGATACAGTGCGTTGCCGCACCCAACACATGACGAAACAGCTTGGGATCCCAGTTGGCAAGGCCCAAGGCAGACATGTGATCCATTCCCAACCCCTTGGAAATGACCATCTATCTGTCGCAGCCAGGTGTTATGTAGGTATCCGCTTGGTGTGGTCCAGCTGCTCTGGTCCTCAACAATGAGGATCCTGTGAGCCGGATCACCCTCTGGGAATTGTGACAAATGACCATAGCACCATGAAAGATTCTCCCTCACAATGCAGGTAATGTGCCTCATTTGGGACTCCATGAGCAATCACTCATTCGACATAAAGTCAATCCAGCAGTACCCAAGGATTCCTCAAAGAGACACAGTACCAAAGGAGTCCAGTCTTTGTCTCAGGTCACTGGATAGTATTCATGTCTCGCAACCATATAGCAAAATAGGAAGCACCAATAATCTAAAGACTTGGATCTGGGTCCTTTTGAAAAATCATCAGGAGTGCCACACACCCCTTTTCAGCAACTTTATGACCCCCCCATGCTTTCCCAATCCATCTATTGACTTCATAGGAAGAATCACCAGAGATATGAGTGTCGCTGCTGAGGTAAGTAACCCTCTTGATGAGGTCGACATTCTCTCTGCAGACAGACACACTGCTGATAGCTGTGCCCAAGAGGTCATTAAAGGCCTGGCTCTTAGTTTTCATCAGGACACTTGCAAGCCCAGACACTCAGACTCATCATTCAGTCTCTTGAGAGCCCCAATCAGAGCCTCCATTGACTTTGTGAAGATCTCAGCATTGTCAATAAGAAGTCAAGATCAGTGAAGCTTTCTTCACCAACAGATGCCCCACAGCCGCTGGATCCCACAACCCTGCCCAATGCCCAGTCCATGCAAGCACTGAACAAAGTAGGAGCAAGAACACACTCCTGATGAACACCAGAATCAACTGGGAAAAACACAGAGGTTCTGTCTCTACCCTGCATGGCACTTACAGTACCATTGCAGAGGCCAGCCATGATATCCAGCAACTTCAGGGTGGGGTCCTGTGAAGTCCCAGGATGTCCCACAGGTTAATTTGGGTCAGATGACAATCCCCACATGTAATCAGTGGACACCTTTAAGTACAGTTTGTGAATGGTTTGGATTCCTTGAAACTATTGAGGTGTTTTTTTAAGAACTAAATTCCCTAAAATTGAAGAAGTGGGAGAAAAATCTTTGAGTCACACTGAATTAATTGACAGTGGGCAATATGATGCCTTACTAAGTATTGCATAGAATGTAGACACTGGTTTGCAACAAGGGGACAGAGTTAGTGAGGATCGGAAGTAATGGCAGAAGTGATTGGAATCATACAATCTTTAAAGGCAGACCAAAGTTGTAAGTAAAAAAGGAAGATGAGGAGATAGAAAATGACAATTTTAGAGGTTGGAATGTTCAAAGGTCTAACTCATTAAATAAATCACCCAATTTGTGAATATCTTTACTAGACCAGGGCTACTCTAATGCACAGGGCTGGGTTCTGAAAAATAGGAGAGTATATGTGCAAGGCTAATCTAAGGCCAAGCATTAATGGCATTGTTTATAAGCTACATCTCAGATCGCCCATTCCTGCAAAAAAACAGTACACCAAATAGAGGGCGTTATATCACTTGCCTCAGAATTTACATTTGGACAAATTTGGCTAATTTTACTTCACAATCATATGCCAACTGTAATGTATATAAGGACTATATAAGGCCGTCAGTTACTTCATTCTGTGCGGTGACATTAATAACGTTAGCATCTGTATCTTTGTTGTGCTTCTTTCTTTAATAAATTATTAATGGTTTTGAAATTTTAGTTTTCAATTTATTGGTTTTGAAATTTTAGCTTTTTGATGTTAAGTTTTTTGAGTTTTGGATTTGGCTTTGGTGAATAGCCATTTTCTTTTTTTTTTTTTTTTTACTTATTTCTTGTCTTACTATGTGCATTCTCCACTAGTTCTTCCGTCTTTATTTTTTATTTATAAATAAATATATAGATAAATAGATAGATATATAGATAGATAAATAGATAGATAGATAGATAGATAGATAGATAGATAGATAGATAGATAGATAGATAGATACTATGTTTCTATTATAGCTATTTTTTGGTTAAACCATCTGTTTCTTTATATGTTTAGTTTTTATCTTATTGTAGATTATTGGAATATTTTTAAATCCTTTACTTAAGTCCAACTTAATAAAAGGATATGTGTCTGTCCAGTTTCTGTGTCTTTGTAATGGCAACAGATTGTACATTACAAAGACTTGTAGTAATAAAATGCAATGCATTTGTCATTCCAACAGATGCCTCATCACAAACTTTAACACTGCTTTTACAAATTCCATTTCAAGAGGCACATGCATTTGCCATTCCAACAGATGACATGTGGTAAACATTTGTAGTTATGTATTTATTAATACAAATATTTGTGATGTACCATCTGTTGGAATGATACCTGCAGTGCATTCTATTATGACATGCATAAAAAACACATTCCAATACTTGGTGCACTGCAAAGATTAATGTAGATAGATAGATAGATAGATAGATAGATAGATAGATAGATAGATAGATAGATAGATAGATAGATAGATAGATAGATTTGAAAAGCACTATTTAACAGATAGATAGATAGATAGATAGATAGATAGATAGATAGATAGATAGATAGATAGATAGATAGATAGATAGATAGATAGATAGATAGATAGATAGATAGATAGATTTGAAAGGCACTATTTAACAGATAGATAGATAGATAGATAGATAGATAGATAGATAGATAGATAGATAGATAGATAGATAGATAGATAGATAGATAGATAGATAGATAGATAGATAGATAGATAGATTTAAAAGGCACTATTTAACAGATAGATAGATAGATAGATAGATAGATAGATAGATAGATAGATAGATAGATAGATAGATAGATAGATAGATAAGAAAAAATCAATATAATAGATAGTAAAGGAACTATATAATAGATACAGTAAATATACTTTATTGAATGTGCAACTGCAGTGTCACATCAGACTATACAGTGCATACTAACCGTAGTAGATATGCAAAGAAAACATTCAAGTATAAAAAGGCAAAAAGGATATGCATAAGTAAATTTAAAATGAACGCATTATTGTTAATTTGTAGCTAAATATTATTTTATATAGCATTTTTTAGTTGGCTATCAGTGTCTATCAGAAAGAAATTTGGTTTTCTACAGAAGATCTTTAAATAAATAAATACATAAATAGATAATTAAATATGTATATAAACACTATGGTCTAAACACATACCAGAATGACTAATAAGAAAAAAAAATTAAAAAGAAAGAAACAAAATATCTGACTTGGCAATCACAGTGCAGATGTATTACTGTTGTTATGATGGAGCCCCCCGTCATGTTTCTTGATACATCTCTGATGAATAATTCATTGGCTGAAAGTCCTCAGTGTTAGTGTGTCAGAAAGAGGATGTGAAGCATTGTTCATAATGGTACTCAGTTTTTTTTAAATCCTCTCTTTCGATACGACCTCCAGGGTGCATCCTATAAGTCAGCCTGCCTTTTAATCAGCTTGTTGATTCAGTGGCCTGTCTTAAAGTGATATTACCAGCACACCACAGTATAGAAGATCGCATTGGCCGTCATAGAGTTGCGAATGATGTCACTTCCCATATTAAAGGAACACAGTCTCCTACGGAAACAGAGCCTGCGCTGCCTTTCCTATATAGTTCCTCTGTGTTCCGAGACTAGTCCAACATGTTATTAATGTTTGGTGCGGTAAAAAACAATAACCAGTTCCTTGGTTTTGCTGACGCTAAGATGCGTTGGAAAGTGCTCCAACTTTCATCCCAGCTCATCAAGTTTACGAATGCACCTAGAAGTTATGCCACATACACATTTTCTTACTTGTTTTATCCAGGACACTCCTTGGTGGGTTTCTTCACTTTGGCTGTGTAACCAGGCAGTTTGTTTTCGGGCCATCAGAATCGGAGCATTTCATTAATATTTGGTGTTTTGTTTCTTCACTAAAAAATAAGTTGTTAAGCATCAGGCTTCTTGTGATTATCTTTTGGTTGATTTAACATAAAATATACAATTTAATCAATTGTAACTTACATATTCAAGTTTATTTCATGGAAGCATTTAGTAGAAAGTAGTAATTGATATCTTTTGGATAATCTTCCACTTCCTGTGCCTTTTTTGTATAAATAGATGTGATGTGGGTGGCGCAGTGGGTAGCGCTGCTGCCTCGCAGTTAGGAGACCTGGGTTCGCTTCCCGGGTCCTCCCTGTGTGGAGTTTGCATGTTCTCCCCATGTCTGCGTGGGTTTCCTCCGAGTATTTCGGTTTCCTCCCACAGTCCAATGTCATGCAAGTTAGGTGCATTGGCGATTCTAAATTGTCCCTGGTGTGTGTGTGTGTGCGCACCCTGCGTTTGGCTGGCACCCTGCCCAGGGTTTGTTTCCTGCCTTGCGCCCAGCAGACCCCCGTGACCCTGTAGTTAGGATATAGCGGGTTGGATAATGGATGGATGGATAGACGTGATGCTTCACATGTTGAAAGAAAAAATATTTGCTATAATTACACAGTGGGAGGCCCGAAACAAGATGCTCATATCACAAGAGCACTGTGTCAAGTACAGGTCAGGATGGTTATATTTGTGAGGTTATATTTTTAAACTAGAAAACATGCCTGTGATGCTTGATTTAGAAAATTGTCAGTAGTTTTGGTCGCCATGTTACAAAAAAAGATATTATAGTGGTAGAGAAAGTGTAGAGAATACCGGCAGTCTGATTTGAGGACTGAAACATGTGTGCTGCAATGAAAGATTCAACAAGTTGAATATTTTATGTTTACACAGAGATTAAGATGTGACATGATAGCAGTGTTAAAAGGGTATCAGTGCAGTGGATGCCAACTCCAACATTAAAGTGACTTCAAGTAGAATATCAGGGGTACAGAAGTAAATCAGTTAAAGAAAAATGTTGGGCTAATAGCAGAGCCATAGATAAATTATCATGCAGTAGAGAGAGGCAGACAGCAGCCACTTACAATCTTTGGATGTTGAGATGACAAGATATTTTAAAAGGTGGGTGAATAACTTTTGATGAACTATATTTGGTGCTATTGCTTTTTCTCAGCAAAATTTTCTTATGTTAGTCTTCTGTGCTTTTCAGATATGACGGAAAGTGGAGAAACATCTCAGTAGATGTCCAGTTTAGCACAATCACACTTACATTTTCCAGAATTCTTCTCTTTGTGAAGGTGACAATCCCATTTCTTTTCCATCATGGGCTACTCAAGGTATTAAGACACTTGGTGATATTAATGGTGACTCCTGACTTGGGAGGTTCTAATTACTGAGGTCCAGGTTTAATGTTCCTCCATCTTCTTTTAATTTTTCTGTCTTCAGTTCATATCAATATTCATTGATCTACCTTCCAACCTGATTTATAATTTTTCCCACTTATTATCTCTAAACTTCAAACCAGTGGCTCCTTATATACAAATCTATGTGAAACGTCTGCTAGACCTTTACCTTTATTTTCTGTCTGGCATCGCTAAACCCCACCCAATCTAATGGAAAGTGATACTTAATGACATCTCTGCATCCTCTTAAAACCTAAATTATTTCAATGTTCAGGTTACTTTTGCACTTCGCCTGTACCTTACTCCTCATAAACATTATGCTATGCATATGGAAACTGATCCCATTTGTTCTTTAAATGTCCCTAGCACTTTTCTTTATATACTTTGGGACTCTCTTCTTTTATCTCCTTTTTGTCCAGATGTCTCAAACTGCGTGCCTTCTGTACTATCTATTAATATTCCACTTCTGTCTCATACAGTTTTCTCTTGAACATCTCTGCTTTTACCCTTTCTTTTATCCAGCAGAGGTTATTTTGTGTAATGCCATTTTTTTGGAATATTCAGCTGTTAAACAAAGGCTTAAATGTATCATGTAAGCATTGCATAGAGAACATCTTCTCTACCTACCTAGCTAAATGGAAAGAGTAGCACACCTTTAGGCTTTAAGTCTGTTGTGCCATACTAAGGCTGTTGTAAACACCAATACTGGTGTTAATATTGCTTTATTAACAGCTTTAAAAATTCAGTACATGGAACTTGTCACACACGTGCGATTAGGAGACAGTCTAAAAGCCTAAAGGTGAGTGAAACATCGTGAGATGAAGGGTTGTCACGTGGTACTTACCGGAATCTCTTCTCTCCACAGTAAAACCAAAGAAAAATAATTTCCAACCTTTCTGAATTTCAAAATGGCCGCCATGACGTCACTTCCGGTCACATGAACTGACATAACTTCCAACGGCTTCCTCAAAGACATCACTTCCGGTTTTCATTAAAAAAACGACGTTGTTTCCGCTTCCGGTTGCAACGTCACTTCCTGCCAACCATTTCCTGTTCCCACAATTCAATACTGTATATAAATGCCATTTTGCCAGATAAAGATTGTCAAATGTTACTGTTTTGGTTTTGCTTTTGATCATTTATTTTGCTACTTTGTCCGCAGGACAATATACGGGGACGGTCCCCAACACTTTGTTTTTGTGAACATCTTATTCTTTAATCGAAGACTTTCCACAAACTAAACCAAAGAATCACACAGAATCACAGTGAATTATCTCTCAAACTTCAGAGCCAAAACTATTGTAATAATAATAAAATAATAATACATTTTATTTATATAGCGCCTTTCCCATGCTCAAGGCACTTCACAGAGTTTAAGATAGAACGGCAGGGTATACAGTATATAGCATTGTACAAACTAGATAAATAAATAAAGAAGATTAAGACAGTAAATTCAGAGAAAAAAAAGCCTAACAAACAACATAATTGGTGGTCTCGCACACACACACACACAGGTTACATGATCAGGTTTACATAGAGGTAAACTGAAAGATGGGTAATAAAGTCAAGTAGAACTAATAGCCTTCCTGAACAGATGAGTTTTGAGTTGTTTTTTAAAAGAATTTATGGAGTCAGCTGACCTGATTAATTTCATTAGGTCATTCCAGAGTCTGGGCGCTATACAGCTGAAGGCCCTGTCACCCATGGAGTGTAGATTAGTGTGGGGCACAACAAGATTACCAGAATCAGAGGACCTTAGTGGGCGGGCAGGCACATAGTGATGGAGAAGGTCACTGATGTAGTTTGGCGCTAGGTCGTTTAAGGCTTTGTAGGTTAGTAGAATTTTATACTGTATTCAATTCTGTAAGACACAGGAAGCTAGTGAAGGCGGAGCAAGATGGGTGTGATGTGCTCGCTGTTGCTGGTCTGTGTAAGGACTCTTGCAGCTGAGCTTTGAATAAGCTGGAGCTGAGATATAAGATTAGAAGGGGCACCTGTCAGCAGCGAGTTACAATAATTGATGCAGGATGTGATAAAAGCAGGGACAAGTTTCTCAGCATTAGAAAAGGAGAGGAAGGAGCGAACACGGGATATGTTATGGAGGTGAAAGTAAGAAAGTTTCTTAATGTGGTTTATGTGGGTGGAATCAAAAATGATACCAAGATTCTTTGCAGTAGAGGCAGGTCTGATGAGATCACTACCAAGGTGGACTGGCTCATTTTATTAAGTTGCACTTTAGTCCTAATTTGCAGGAGGTCAGTTTTGTTGTAATTTAATTTTAAAGAGTTCTGCTCCATCCAGGTATTAATTTCACTAAGGCAGGTTGTGAGCTAAGAAAGCTCTGATGAAGTTCCACTTTTAACATTGAAATAAAGTTGAGTATCATCTGTATAAAAATGATAACCCAGTCCATAGCTACGAATAATATGGCCAAGGGGAAGCATATAAATTCAGAAAAGCAGAGGACCGAGGACAGAGTCCCGAGGAACTCCTTGTGTGACTGGTGCCGAGCTGGATCTGCTGTTGCCAAGACTAACAAACTCCTGCCTATCAGTCAGATAGGACTTGAGCCACTGGAGGGCAGTGCCAGAGATACTCAGCATGTTCTCCATTCTGGACAGTAGAATGTCATGTCTGACCTGAATGTCAAATGCTGCACTGAGGTCTAACAGAATTAATATGCTGGTTTGTCCAGAGTCTGCTGCCATAAGCAAGTCATTGGTTACCCGTAGCAGAGCAGTTTCACAGCTGTGCTGCGCCCTGAAACCAGACTGAAAGGGTTCCATCAAATTATTAGAAGTTAAGTAGTTAGTGAGTTGGGAAGCTACAACACGCTCAGGAACTTTTGACAGGAAAGGTAAGTGGGAAATAGGACAGAAATTGTTAAGATTGTCATCATCAAGACCAGACTTTTTTAACATTGAGGTTACAGAAGCGATTTTAAAAGTGATCGGCACAGAGCCAGCAGTACCACCGCTCCCTATACGCAGAGTACGCAGTCTGCGTAGGGCACCAACTCCCAGGAGGGCACCATCCCAGCTGCTCAAAAAAATTGTTTTTATATATTATAATAATAAATTAATATTAATAATATACATATACAAATAAACAAAAATATAAACTTTATATATTGCATTTTACGGTGAACGCAGAGTAGGCTAAGCACACCTTATTTGAATAAAGTTCTATTTTGGCCCCTATAGTAGGTGTTTTTTTTATTATTTTATTTTTACTTCCGTAATATTTGGGGGAGGGGGCACAAAAGTAAATTTCTGCTTAGGGCACCCATTTGGCCAGCAGCGGCACAGAGCCAGTGTCAAGGGATGAGTTTATTACTGTTGTAACAGTCGGGATAATGGCATGAAGGCAGGATTTAAGTAGTGTGGTGGGGATGGGGTCCAGTACACAAGTAGTCGGCCTCATCTTACAAAGCTGGTTATTAACAAACGCAGATGTGACTGGTGAGAACTTAGAGAAGGAGCTGGATGGAGTGGAAAAACAGGGAGAGATATAAACAGATGATGTATTTATGTTAGTTGAACTATCAGATCTTTAATTTTGTTACGGAAAAAGTGGAGGTATTCCTCACAGACTTCAGTAGAAGAGGTAGTTGGGCCAGATGCGGGTTCAATTAGTTTATTAACTACAGAAAGCAAAACCCTTGGGTTATCGTGGCCACTTTCTATTATTCTGCCATAATGGATGTTCTTGGCAGCAGTTAGTGCTTCTCTGTAAGCTCTTTGGTGGTCAGAGAAAGCCTGGATGAACACAGTGAGGCCAGTCTTACATGTCATTCTCTCAAGGCGTCAGCCAGCTGCTTTTATAGATCGCAATTCTGAGTTATACCAAGAAGCTGAACTCTTAAAGGAAACCTCCTTATGTTTTAAAGGTGCTGTTTTATCTAATGCTGAATAAAGGGCTGAGTTATAGTGGTCAGCAAGACTATCCAGTGTTGATGGGATAGGTGCAGACAGTAAAAGATCAGAAATGGATCCAGAAAGGATTGAGGGACAGATATTTTTAAGGTTTCTGTAAGAAATTTGTCATTTACAGGTAAGAGGAGGGAGAGATAGTGACAGTGAAAAATACTGCTTTATGGTCAGAGAGTCCCAAATCAGTGCTGTAAATGTTGGCCAGAGATAGACCAGAAGTGCAGATCAGATCCAATATATGACCACCAGAGTGGGTGGGAAAATCAACATGTTGTGTCAAGTCAAAACAGTCCAATAAGGATAGGAATTCATTTCTCAGTTTAGACGTGGAGGTGTCAATATGGATGTTGAAATCACCAAGGAGGATAATTCTCTGAGAGTGAGAGCTTAGGTCGGTCAAAAGTTCAATCAGATCGGATAAGAAGGATGCATTGTATTTTGGAGGACGAATAAAGAACAATGAGTGAGACGGGACCTGATTCCGTTATTAGTTTAAGAGCCAGGCACTCAAAAAACAATGGACAGTCAATTGGGATTTGTTTCATGTTTAAGTCTACTCTGACAATTACTGCAAGTCCACCGCCTTGTCTAGAGCTGCGAGGCTCTGTGTGGAAAGTGAATCCAGGTGGAGTCACCACCATGAGAGACAGAAATTCGTTCGGTTTTTGCCAAGTCTCAGTTAGACACAGAATATCAAGTTTGGTGTCAGTGATGAATTCTGACTGCACCAATGCTTTGCCATTAAGAGATCTCAAATTAAACAATGCAATATTAGTCAATGAGGCTTGTTTTTACATAGAGCCGTGATCAGAGTTTATTTTCACATAATGTAAATTCGGCACACTGACACTTCTATTTCCAGGGCCATGAGAAGGACAGCGTATTCCTGAGCAAATGCCGCCAGTGGTCTTTTCATTCACAGCTTAGCGGTGGCGGCTACCTGACCCGCGATGTACATATTTTGGGCACCACAAGATCCCACCATCTTATAGAATGTTCCTGTTAGACCATTTGCTCTGGACAAACTGTTTAATAAGAAAGAGTTTGTCATGAGAGTATTTTAGCATGATAGTAAGTAATACTTATCTGATAGCAGTGGAGAAACAGCAAAGCACAGCGGAGCCGGTAGGACAGGCGGGTGTGGTAGCATAGATGAGCGGCAATAGCAAAACAGCAGAAAGCATAACAGGAGGAGGTAGCAGGATTTGGAAGTTCCAGCATACAGCCATAATAACATTGGGTATTACAGGCGTGATCACCCCGGAGCCAGAGGTGGGTATGAACATCAGATCAATTCTTAGTCGAACAGTACTGTAAAATGAATCGAGAGCAGACCAGAATAGCAAATATAATCAAGGAGACAAATTATCCCAAGGTCCTAGATCGCCAGGTAAAAAGAAATGTTCGTAGGTCTCGTCCCATGATCCACAGGTTCAGTTGTTCCCAGTCAAAGTAGAGTCCATAAAATCTGTAAGTATTAACCAAATCCATACAATTCAAGTCAGCTGCATCCAGGAACTATACGTACAATAAAGGAAATAAAACAAGCGTAAGAAAGTGTAGAATTAAAGCAAGTTTTGCGAAAAGTGTTGTTAGCAGGGAGGAGCAGCAACAGCATACGTGTGCCAGTGTACCCTCCCAGCCTCCCAGCAATATAAACCATCCACCAAAAACAAAAGGTAAAGCAGAAAACATAGTCAAAAATAAATGTTGTAAAGTACTACAGAAACTTGGAAATCATGGTAATCTTAATGCCGTTTGAATATTCATTTTAATAATGTTCACCAACACTCAGATAAAAAGAAAAACAAACATACCACCATCTTTTATAGGTGGACTATGATAAAAAGCAAAATTAGATTACTGTGAACAGACATAACAACTAGTAAACAACGATGGTCATCACATACAAACAAACCACAAAATGTCAATCAATGTATCAAGGAATCCATTCAAAATGGTGTTATTATGACATGACCTTAATAACATTAAAATTATTAAACAATGAAAACAATTGTGTACAAATTCAAAAAATTCAGGCATGAGCATCAGTAGGCTTTGCTCCCTAGGAACCAAGTTACCCACAGTATTGTATAACATTTCAGTAATTATTTACTACTCTGTTCCTGATCTTTATGATCATAAAATAGGTCATTACAATAGCAATTGACGAGAAGAATTCATAATTAATTGCAGAATTACGGTATTTGAGGGATCCCCTAGAGTGCCTCTTTCTCTTGCACGATTTGACTCAAAAACAAATCAGCACATCGTCATCTCATAACAGGTTTACAGTAAGTTTCGAGTTTGTTATTTTTCCATCCAGTTTTTTTAGCTCTAGACCCTCCTCAAGAAACTGTGACACACAGACACAAACACCCATCATCGTGATATCGATGTTTTCAGTATTAGGTGACCCTAAAACATTGAGATCCCTCAAAAACCGGAGACATTTTTGACGAATTTAAAGCATTCGCTCCTCCCCCATAGATGACAGGTTATGGTGGGGGAGGGTAGAAAGTAAAATTGAAAATAAGTACATGTTAAAATCATGATTGATCTCAAATGCCTTTTTATGTACCCCCAAAATGTTAAAGGAATATTTAACAAATTGCTCTTGAGGTTTCAGTTTTTCTAATTTTCCACTTGGGTTTTTCCCTACTGTCATGTCTTTCATGTTGTGAAACGAGATGCAGAACAGGCCCGGACCTTCACTAACCTGTGTAGAGATGGCCTCATCCCAGACAGACAGCCTGCAAACTTCATTGCCAGGCTTTGGCCTTCACAGGTCTAAAATTGGATATTGGCTTTTAAATTGTTCATAAAACTTTTAAATGTCCTTCAAAATATAGAAAAATGTACCTTAAGAGAGAGAGGAACCGTCAAGCCTCTGGCTTGATAAGTCCAAACAATGAATTTTTTAAATAAAGAAATCCATCCATCCATTTTCCAACCCGCTGAATCCTAACACAGGGTCACGGGGGTCTGCTGGAGCCAACACAGGGCAGGAACCAATACCAGGCAGGGTGCCAACCCACCGCAGGACACACACAAACTAGGGCCAATTTAGAATCGCCAATCCACCTAACCTGCATGTCTTTGGACTGTGGGAGGAAACCAGAGCACCCGGAGGAAACCCACAGGGAGAACATGCAAACTCCACGCAGGGAGGACCCGGGGTCTCCTAACTGCAAGGCAGCAGCGCTACCTCTGCGCCACCGTGCTGCCCAAATGAAGAAATCATTTAGACTAAATAAAAAGATGCACAGAATTAAAAAAACAGGGATAAAGTGGCCAAAAAAAAGGATTTGCTTAAAGAGGCAATCTGAGGTGAAGAAGGTCCAATACAAAATTCAAAAATCAGTAATATGAGAGTAGAAGAAATATATAAAAAAAAAAAACCAGACAAATCAAAGGGAACAATGACACCTTCAAAATCTCAAAGAACCACTGCTGGGACCTTCCATATCACTTCAATACAAAGACTGAAGGGGGTCACCCAGCAGCTGTGACATCAGCATGGCATTGCCTCTTGGTATTTCACCCACAAAGTACATGGAAGGTCAGAACACTTAAAGGCACTGTCCACAATTTTCAGGTATTACACAAACACCTGAAAAGTAATTATTCTACAGTAAAATAACAAAAGCAAATATAAAATGGAGGAGAAATGTAAGTCAGATAGAAAAGGATGCTTTTATATACATATATAGTGCATTCAGGAAGTATTCAGACCCCTAAACTTTCTGCACGTCGATTCAGAAATTGTTCGCACCACTTCAGTTTCTGTACACTTTACAGTGTTGTAGACTTAATCTTAAATAGATACATTTGACATTTTTGCCTATCAGTCTACACTGAATAACCCATAATGACAAAGTGAAAACGTGTTCAGAAAGGTTTGCATATGCATTAAAAATCACAAACAGAAATTCACAATTTTACTTTGCCCCCATGTTTTCACTCGTCATTGCACATACTGTATAAATGTTAAAAAGAGCAGATCACCGTGCAGAGTAAAGTCATGCACTTGATCCATTTGAAAGAAAATGGTTATATGTACTGCAGCTCTTGAAATCTTAAATATCTCTCAAGAATGCAATGTATGTTATCAGTAATGCTTAAAACTGCTGCCTTTAGTTTACTGTAAATCAGAGCTTATTGTTTCATTGCAAATCTCTTAGGTATCAATAGATTTATTGCTGATATATTTGAGTGCCACTGTGGTTCAGCCACATCCTGTCTTAGCTACTAAATAATGAAGTACATCATTTTCGGCCACAAAGGCTAGTGTCTAGCAGTACAGACAAAGGAAGGACTTTGTGAAAGCAGAACATTTCATGATCTTCCAATGCCAATAGTGCAAATGAAAACATTTTTAAGGGTGTCTTGATAATTCATTGTGTCACAGATGGTTTCATTATCCATCCTATAGTAAAATCATTTGATGTACAAGCTAATTGATCCAGATATCTGACCATGAGAGATATGCAAGTATCCACTTCAATGTCACGATTGTTGTTGTTGTGCATGACTCCTAGTGTCGTCTTTGTGAAAATGTGCCACCAGTTTACCATTTCAAATGCCACTTTTTTACTGGAAAAAATCCTATTTGAAATTTAATTTTTGATACCTTTTAAAATGTAAAATTCCTGGAGTATGCCACTAAAAACGTGGTGTGTTTTGTATTTCTATCATGTTTAAGAAATAGTTGCTTTTTTCATTTTTGTCTTAATAGTTAACTTTCATTATTTAATTTTGTGCCTTTATTGTATTGGTCAATAACAAAAAGACACATTTTCTTATTCTGTTTGTCACCGATTTTGTTCATAACTTTTATGGACAGAATTTCTAGGCGCATCCAGGGCGTTGAAGGGATCCTGTTTGGTGGGCTCAGGATTGGGTCACTGCTTTTTGCAGTTGATGTTGTCCTGTTTGCTTCATCAGGCCGTGATCTTCAGCTCTCTCTGGGTCGGTTCGCAGCCGAGTGTGAAGCAACTGAGATGGGAATCAGCACCTCCAAATCCAAGACCATGGTTCTCAGTCGGAAAAGTGTGGAGTGCAATCTCAGGATTGGGAGCGAGATCCTGCCCCAAGTGGAGGAGTTCAAGTATCTCGGGGTCTTGTTCATGAGTGAGGGAAGAATAGAGCAGGAGATCGACAGGCAGAACGTTGCGGTGTCCGCAGGTGACATCACGGAACACCACAAAGGATCAAGAAAGAGTGAAAGAAGCGAAGAACCTTCCACTTGAACCTAGAGCAGAAACGAAAAGCAACAACTCCACACAACATTGGACATCATCTTTAAAGACTTGGTATTGTAAAACCCAAAATAAATTAGAACTCTAAATAGCAAGTAAACTGCTGCCTCTTCTATAATATGTTTGTCTGTCTATTATGCATTCTGTCTTATATATCTACAGTATGCAGTTATCATATTTCTATTATCCTCATGTTTATCAATAAATTGTATTATTCATTTTCTTTAAACAAGTGTGTTACAGTTACCTTGATAGAAATCCAAAGGACACAGACAGAGGGAAGAAAAGAAATTGAATTAGGAGCATTTCTGAATTATTTGATTAATTACTGGCATTGCCAAAGGTAGAACTGAAAATTACAGTAATTAATTAAGTTAAACCTCTCCTTATTAACTATACTCTGCACATGTGACAATAAAGATGCTAAAAAGTGTTCTCTTACCTTGTCGGTGTACAAGAATGCTGAATCTTCAATGGATTTTCCTATAAATTCTTGTAGCTACTCACTCACCAGTGCATCAGTGCTACTCAAGAATTGATTATTTCTTTGTAGATAAACATTTCTTGCCTAAGATTAAATCCTGCAAGTACGACACTATTGTTATTTCGGACCATGCCCCTCTGATCTTGGAGCTACAATCATTAAGCCCCACATACTCATCTCGCAGATGGCGTCTTAACCAACTTTTATTAGAAGACGAGAACTTTACAGAATTTATATATAAACAAATCAGTTTTTTTCTAGAGACAAATACATCCTCAGAGGTCTCTGCAGAAATACTCTGGGAAACCCCGAAGGCCTTCTTAAGAGGACAGATTATCTCATATCTTTCCCACCGAAATAAATTGGAAACCAAGCAGGTATCAAAGCTAATTAGTGAAATTACTAGAATAGATCAAGAACATGCCAGGTGTCCAAGTGAGGCTCTTCATAGGAAAAGGCAGGCTCGGCATTCAGAACTCAACCTCTTGACAACTAAAGAAACTGAACAACTTATTTATAAATCAAGACATCATTACTATGAACATGGAGAGAAAGCTAATAAGCTTTTAGTTCAACAAATCCATAAGCAAGAAGTTTGCAATGCAGTCCCAGCAATCACCAACATAAATGGAGACAAAATCATTGACCATAAAAATATAATGCACACATTTAGAGACTACTATAAATCCTTATATTTAAAGGAGTTTAAAGAAGACAACACATAATCTAATGCATTTCTGGATGCATTAGAGATACCACAAATAGATACTGTTAGTGCAGAGGATTTGGATAAACCATTGGCACTATCAGAATTATTAGAGGCTATAAAGTCACTTCAGAGTGGGAAAGCAGCAGGCCCCAATTGCTACCCTGCTGAATTTTATAAGAAGTTCTCAACTCAGTTAGCTCCCCTCCTATTAGCAACATTCACAGAAGCTAGAGACAATAAAACTTTACCTCAAACTTTTCGCCAAGCATTAATCACCGTCTTCCTAAACAAATAAAGGACGCATTACAATGTGCATCATACAGACCAATTTCATTTCTGAATAATGATGTTAAGATACTCTCCAAAGTCCTAGCTAGAAGGATGGAGAAAGTGCTGGCTTCGGTAATATCACAAGATCAAACTGGATTTATTAAAGGCCAACACTTAGCGTCCAATCTTCAATGCCTGTTTAATGTAATATATTCACCCGCGAAGTCAAACATCCCAGAGATTTTATTATCCTTGGATGCAGAAAAAGCATTTCATATGATTGAATGGAACTACCTTTTCACTACATTGGAGAAATCTGGGTTTGGCCCGAACATTTGTGCATGGATCAAACTACTGTATACCAATCCAGAAGCTTCAGTTTGTATTACCAACATTAATTCAGACTACTTTAATCTAGACCATGGTACCAGACAAGGATGCCCCTTGTCACCATTACTTTTTGCAATCGCCATTGAGCCACTGGCAGTTCACTGTTGAAATGCTTATGAGATAAAGGGGATTATCAGAGAAGGACTGGAACAGAAAATTTCTCTATATGCAGATGATATGGTACTGTATATATCAGACCCACAAAATACTGTGCCTGCAGTCCTAACAGCAGTAATAGAATTTCAAAAGATTCCTGGTCTCAGAATTAATTTGACCAAAAGTGAATTCTCAAGCACACAATATAAGGTTGGACACCTTCCCTTTTATCATTGCAGATCAGTTTAAATACCTAGGGGTAAACATCACAAGAAAACATAAAGCCCTTTATCAAAAAATGTTGCCGTCTTTATGGAAAAAATCAAGCAAGACTTGCATAGATGGTCAACCATTCATCTCATTCTAGCTGGAAGAATTAACATTATTAAGATGAATATCCTCCATAAGCTTCTATATTTATTTCAAAACATCCCAATATACATCAATAAATCATTTTTTAAGAAATTAGATTCAACCATAACCACGTTTATTTGGAATTCAAAACTTCCACATATCCAAAGAGCAACCCTACACAGGCCAAAGGCAGAAGGTGGCATGGCTCTAGTTAATTTTCAATTTTACTACTGGGCAGCAAACATGCAAACTATAAAAACCTGGACATGGACACAAATAGATGAACATATACAGGCTTGGTCTGCAATAGAAATAAAATCCTGCAGTACTTCTTTATGTTCCTTGCTTTGTGCCCTAGTAAATGCAAGTTATCGCTGATATACTAACAACCCAATTGTGCTTCACTCACTCAGAATATTGAACCAATGTAGGAAGCATTTTACGATAGAGAATCTTTTATCAATGGCACCTCTGCACGTGAACCACCTTTTTCAACCCTCGCAAACATATGCAGTTTTTAATGTCTGGAAAACATTTGGGATTAAATCACTTAGAGATCTGTATATAGACAATGTCTTTGCATCCTATGAACAATTACATTCTAAATTTAACTTTCCAGCAACACATTTCTTTCACTACCTTCAAATTAGAAACTTTGTTAAACAGAACCTGACCAATTCTCCTCACCCCCCCAACCTCCCTCTATGGTGGAAAAAATATTGATCAGTTTCATGGACTCAGACAGCATTTCTGCAATATGTAAAACCATTTTACAGTCTCTCCCTTTCAAAGATCCAACAGTACAGTGGGAAAAGGATCTCTCACTCAATATCTCAGAAAAAGAGTGGAAGGTAGCAATGCAGAGAATTCACTCGAGCTCCATATGTGCAAAGCATACAATTATCCAACTCAAAATTATAAATCGAGCACATCTGTCTCGTTTAAAATTGTACAAAATGTTTCCAGGGCAAGATCCAACATGCGAACACTGCAATCAAGTTCCAGCCTCACTGGGTCACATGTTTTGGGCCTGCACCAAATTAACATCATTCTGAACCAAACTTTTTAAATGCCTTTCAGACAGCCTTGGTGTAACAATCCCTCCTAACCCATTAACAGCTGTGTTTGGTGGGCTCACAGAGGGGCTTAAAGAGGAGAAAGACAAACAAACTGTAATTGCCTTCACTACACTATTGGCATGTGGACTTATCTTTCTAAACTGGAGGAATCCTAACTCTCCTATTCTAAATCAGTGGGTAACTGATGTTATGTATTATTTGAAATGGGAAAAAATCTAATTCTCACTTAGAGGATCTGTGCAGAACTTTTTCAAAACCTGGCAGGATCTAATCAATAACATTTTAGAATAAGCTTTTAAAGCACTGAGGAAGCAGAGACTCTCCCCATTTCTTTTTCTTCTCCATTTATCTATATTCACTTATTAATTAACTTATTTTTACTAGGTTTAAGTTTTATTCTGCTGTCCATGCTCTCCTTCTGAGTGGTGGGGGTGGATTTGTTTTCAATCCTATTTTTGTAAAATTGATCTATTTGTATGGAATGTTGTGTAATTTCAATAAAATCAATAAAATGAAATAAAAAAATTCTTGTAGCTACTGTTTATGTCCATATTAGGAGCAAGGAGGCAAATGTTTGCAGAAGAAATAGGTTTATTGAACTAAACAATCAAGAATAGATGAACACAGCTAGGGCACACAAGTGCAAAATAAATGTCTGCACAAGAATCCATACTGCCTTTCCAGACTTGCCTAAAATGGTCTTTGCATTCGGCTGTCGGGTGGAGTGGATGACCCACCTGTCCACCTCAAATCATTATAGAACACTCCATTCTGTCAATTATTATCCATTTCTTACCCAGATTGCTCAAACCCTTCCCTCGTCGACTCTAAGTTGAAATCCGTCTCTGCCATGCAATGGATGTAAACCTTGCAATGGAGGGGATGGATGAGATGAATGAGATGTCATACTGGCTTAGACAATTGAGAGGACTGAATTATGGAAAGGTATTGGGAGACAACTTCCTGAGGACATGCTTTCAACCAGTTTGTTGAGCGTCAGCAGCCCACTAATGGAGCCGCTGTTTGGATTCCCTCAGTACAGCATGGGAGATGTACTCTTAAATAAATAGCCATTAGCAGTGTAGCAGCCAGTTGGCTGCTGGGGTGGGTTGGTGGTTCCTGAAACAAGAATGAGAGATGGTGAGACATGCAAGCAAAGGGACTGCACTTCTGGGAACCTTCAGGAGTTAGAGTACAGTGGCAGATAAATGGGAGCCAGTGTGGTAAAGGAGGGTCTTCTTCTGAAGGAATGAGGTGTGAAGGAAGGCAAGACTGATCAGTCAAGTGGAAAGGAGTTTAGCAGGCATGTCCTGTGATCTAAACAACAGGAAGGTTTAACCTGTATCCAGAGTTGTTGTTTTGTTGGTTTGAAATAAAATACCCGATTTGGGTTTCTATAAGTTTTTCTGTGTGTGTGTCATTACTGCCGTCCCATTGGTTGTTACAGTAAGATAAGCTAAGGAAGTTGACCATTAGGATGCTGAAGGAATGGCTGCTGAAAATAGCACTTTGCAGTCATATGTGAATCCATCCATTCATCCATCCATTTTCCAACCCGCTGAATCCGAACACAGGGTCACGGGGGTCTGCTGGAGCCAATTCCAGCCAGCACAGGGTGCAAGGCAGGAACAAATCCCGGGCAGGGCGCCAACCCACCACAGGACACACATACACACACCCACACACCAAGCACACACTAGGGACAATGTAGGATCGCCAATGCACCTATCCTGCATGTCTTTGGACTATGGGAGGAAACCCACGCAGACACGGGGAGAACATGCAAACTCCACACAGGGAGGACCAGGGAAGCGAACCCAGGTCTCCATACTGCGAGGCAGCAGCGCCACGGTGCCACCTCATATGTGAATAATAAATTAAAAATCAGTTACTTCAAACAATAATAGCTATTTGAAACACTAGACATGTTTATATTAATTTAATGGTGTGTTGATTAGGGTGGCACAGTGGTAGCGCTGCTGCCTCACAGTAAGGAAACCCGGGTTCGCTTCCCGGGTCCTACCTGTGTGGAGTTTGCATGTTCTCCCCGTGTCTGGGGAAGGATCCTGAGCTCAAAAGAAGCATAATGACTGAACAAACTTATCAGGAAAGCTGTCACAGGGTGAACTCTGGACACACTGGGAGCTGTTGTGATAAAGAGGATAGTAGCAAAATTGGATGCCATCATGAAAAATCCCCTCCATCCCCTCCAGGAGGTGCTCTCTTGGAGTGCTTTTAGTCACAGGCTCATTCCACCACTGTGTGCCAATGTAACACCTTTGGGGTCTTTTCTGCCCACTGCTATCAGGCAATTCAATTCTTTCACCTGATGTAATCAATAAGTTTGTTTATTTATCTATCAATTGATTGATTGATTGTATTATCTGTCCTGTGAGTCTGTATCCTCATTTCTTTATATTTCTGCTGCTGTATGCTTCTGAATTTCCCCACAGGATCAAGTAGTACTAGGGTGCTGTACCGTGTTAGCCATTATGAATGTAGAGAAAAGCCAAGCAAAATGACACCTTTTATTGGCTAACTAGAAAGATTACAATATGCAAGCTTTCGAGGCAACTCAGGCCCCTTCTTCATGCCTGAAGAAGGGGCCTGAGTTGCCTCGAAAGCTTGCATATTGTAATCTTTCTAGTTAGCCAATAAAAGGTGTCATTTTGCTTGGCTTTTCCCCACAGGATCAATAAAGTTTATCTAATTAAGCCACACCAGAATTAGTTTTCTAGGTGCATACTGACATCTACTGGATAAAAATAATAGCAGGCTGCCACATATTTTTTCAAAGGAGTTTACATATTCTCATAGCTCAAAGTCATTTATATTAGACTAGTAAGCATTAGGGCTCAGTACTGATGTCTCAATTCGATTCAAGTCCTATTCACAATGCACCAATTCAGTTCCATATTGATTTTATCTTACTGTAACTGAATTAGCTTGCACTGATATTTTTGATGTGGTGGCTTTTTTAGAAAGAGAGCATTTATATCCATCCATCCATTTTCCAACCCGCTGAATTCGAACACAGGGTCACGGGGGTCTGCTGGAGCCAATCCCAGCCAACACAGGGCACAAGGCAGGAACCAATCCTGGGCAGGGTGCCAATCCGCCGCAGAGAGCATTTATATAATGTGACAAATTTAAGTAACAGTTTATTTGAAGGGTGTCTACATAGTGACTTCGTACTTGATTAATAATGAACAGTTAACATCAGTATTAGGAAGATGTGGAGAAAAAATATCATTACTCTTTAAAAAAAACAAAAAACTTTTTCATAGTACTGCACTCATTCAAAATTCACATTAATTTAACTAACATATGTATCGCAACATCAGAGTCCACACATATTATGAGAGGCTTCTAGTTTTAATACAATCCAATGGCATCTACTTTATAAAACATCTATATCATCTTGAAAGTAATATCATTATAAAATAATCAAATATCCATCCATTATCTGACCCGCTATATCCTAACTAAAGGGTCACAGGGGTCTGCTGGAGCCAATCCCAGGGCGCAAGGCAGGAAACAAACCCTGGGCAGGGCG
Organism: Erpetoichthys calabaricus; assembly: GCF_900747795.2. Lineage (NCBI taxonomy): Eukaryota > Metazoa > Chordata > Cladistia > Polypteriformes > Polypteridae > Erpetoichthys > Erpetoichthys calabaricus. The sequence continues at coordinate 193,743,745 of NC_041399.2, forward strand.
CCAGCCCACCACAGGGTACACACCAAGCACACGCTAGGGACAATTTAGGATCGCCAATGCACCTAACCTGCATGTCTTTGGACTGGGGGAGGAAACCAGAGTACTTGGAGGAAACCCACGCAGACACGGGGAGAACATGCAAACTCCATGCAGGGTGGACCTGGGAAGCGAACCCGGGTCTCCTTACTGTGAGGCAGCAGCACTACCCACTGTGCCACCATGCCGCCCATAATCAAATATTGCTTCTTAAATAATAAATGTTATTCAATAACCTATTTGTGTGTTATGAATCTCCATATAGGCACCCTTCAACTGAACTGTTAGCCAAATTTATTCCCTTATCCATCCATCCATCCATCCATCCATCCATCCATCCATCCATCCCTCCATCTATTTTCCAACCTGCTGAATCTGAACACAGGGTCTTAGGGGTCTGCTGGAGCCAATCCCAGCAAACACAGAGTAAAAGGCAGGAACCAATCCCAGGCAGGGCACCAGGACACACATACACACACCAGGGAGAATTTAGGATCGCCAATGCACCTAACCTGCATGTCTTTGGACTGTGGGAGGAAACCAGAGCACCCAGAGGAAACCCATACAGACACGGGGAGAACATGCAAACTCCATGCAGGGAGGACCCTGGAAGCAAACTCAGGTCTCCTTACTGTGAGGCAGCAGTGCTACCACTGCGCCACCGTGCCACTCTTTATTCCCTTATTGGACATTTAAAATAACCTTGAATTAGTCGAAATTAAAGATACAGTGGGAAGAGTTGAGAGAAGTTATAGATATCTTCAGTTGTTCACTTGTAGCAATCACATTAATCAGTCTCGAAAATGTATTTTCACAGTCCTCAGAGAAAAAGGAAGAATTTTAAAATGATGATCTAGACCTGATGCTTGTTGACAGTGGCACTGAATGAATGGAACATAAAAGAAAAAGAACCAGCCATCTTGACTGATAACGCCACTATTATGGAGCTACTTCAAGTTGGCTGCTTTGAGCACATGCTCACTTCTATATCATAGGCTGCTCTGAAAATTCCAACAACTACCTGCTTGCATTGCCAGATGAGGCACGTTGTGGGGTCTTTTATCTTTAGGGTACTGTTGTAGATTCTGTTATTTTTTTGGCACAAGGCAAATTAAATGGGAGCTTGGAACTAAACGCTGTCTCCAGTGCAGACTGTTTAGGCTCTGCTCATTTGGATGTCGACTGAGACAACATTTTCTGGGCAGGGGTGTAGCATAGAACTGTGGGCCCTGTACATAAGCAGTTTCTGTGGGTCCCTTCCTCTCGACGCAAGTCTGCCACACATCCTTTTCATTCCAGACTTTGAGGGCCCCCCTACCCAGTGGGCCCTGGGTAATCATTACCCTTTCTCCCCTCACTACGACACCCATGTTTCTGGCTGGCGATAAGTGATTTTTCAGATTTCTCAAATTTGTTGTGTTACAACAATAATTAACTTCTGAGCTGCACAGCTTTGCTTTTATGCAGTTGTTCTTTACAACCGCACCATTTGAATTCGTATTAAGTCCAAACACCTGATTTAAGTGTCGAAGACGCCAATTTCAGTTAAAAAGGATGCACCATTTTATGTGAAGTAGTAAAATGCATTTTCTGAAGAAAGCCTTAACAGGCACAATAGAGCCATTTATTGGATAGGACGCCAAAAACAAAGATAAACAAAAATCTATCTATCTATCTATCTATCTATCTATCTATCTATCTATCTATCTATCTATCTATCTATCTATCTATCTATCTATCTATCTATCTATCTATCTATCTATCTATCTATCATATAGTGCCTTTCATTATCTATCTATCTATCATATAGTGCCTTTCATTATCTATCTATCTATCTATCTATCTATCTATCTATCTATCTATCTATCTATCTATCTATCTATCTATCTATCTATCTATCTATCTATCATATAGTGCCTTTCATTATCTATCTATCTATCTATCTATCTATCTATCTATCTATCTATCTATCTATCTATCTATCTGTCTGTCTGTCTGTCTGTCTGTCTGTCTGTCTGTCTGTCTGTCTGTCTGTCTGTCACGTGTCTCTGTCTGTCTGTCTGTCTAATTGCCATTCTGTATCCTGGCAGAAGTGCTCTTTTCTACTAATGTTTTTCATGTTGTTTTATTTATAAAAGGACAAAAACAAGAACAGCATGTTTTATACAATACAACAGAATATGAATACACCATTTGTAAGCATGTGTGCCTCTTTTACTTAACCTCTAATTTAAACTTTGAACTGGGTTCAACCAGAAGTGGTCACCTTCTAAGCAATGCTTGAGCACCAATTAGACAGCATTCAGTGTTGTTCTAATACAAGACAGCAAGCATCTGCCCTTTAACAAAACACTCGACTTTCCAAATAAACTAAAAACAAAAAAACTAAAAAAATGAGGATCAGTTTATTAAGAAACAAAATCAATACAACACATAAAAAAACGATTTCATATTAAATTACAAGAATAAAGTTACGTTGACAAGGGATAATGTGTTAATCTCACAATTATATACAAAAAGCGCACTAGCAAAAAATAATCCAATATATGGAAGCAAGGTTCACATAAAAAACTAATGTAATATTAATAAAAAGAGCAAATTCTGAGTTTGAATTTAAGTTTTCTAAAAGAATAAATGAAAATTTCAAAAGTGGTGAAAATCCACAAAGGAAAGGTCCGGTAACTCCAAGTCCAACTGGTGAATCGAACCATTCAGTTAGTAGGCTGCATGGAAATCCCAAATCACCAAAGTGGTGTTCAGCTTTCTAAGGCAGGCGTGTTCTGTATGTCACAACATTTGAAAAACTGCAGAATGTCCAGTTGGCTGTGGGGTTGGGCAACTAACACTTTCCTGGTGTTGATGGTTCAAGAAATGCAATATAAATATATAAATATATGTAAATATATAAAAATTAATATTCATGCTAATAATAAAATTTGAGATTTAAAGTATAATGAAGAAACACTTAGCTATTTAAGTATCAGTATTTCATTTAAAGCATAATAGTTTAAAAATGTCCTAAATATACAGTATAATGAAATGGCAGTTTATAACTGGGACTTCTTTTAAGCTTTATTATGGATCAGGCAGCAGCTGCTGAAGTAAACACCATATAGTTCAGAATGCTTTCAAAGTGATCTTATTTCAATTCTAAGTCTCACTGTAGATATTTTCTTCTTTTCCATTTGAACCACCCTACAGTACAAAACAAAGAAATTAATAAACACTCAATTTCTTTAATCAGAATACCTTTAGAAAATACTGATGAAAAACCTTACACTCTATACTGTAGATAATCCATGCCAACCTTGGTCCCACTTTTATAGTTTATGGTTCCAGGAGATAAAGCCTATTATTGCCAGCAAATCAGTAGACAAGTCCCAGCTCCTAACAGGATAGTCATCATGCACAGCTCACGGTTTCTCCCACATGCTTTCAGTAGCAGCACATTATATATTACTGTAAGTGACCCATTTCCCCACTCATATTGGTTAAAGTTAACATTTGCAGTCATTGACAGTGAAATGTCTAAGAATAATCTTTCCTACCAAGCTGTTTATGATGTTGTTCATAACAGCAGACAGACCCCCTTAACCCTCAATGAAGGTGAAAACTTCTCCAAAATACAGATCATCCATGCTGTCTTGCACTGAGCCAGTTTAATGTTAGTGGTACCAATCAATTTAACAGCATGTTTTTGGATTCTGTGGGTGAAAATGTCTTAGCCATGCATGCAAAAGTGAAATGTTACATTGGAAATTCAGCAGATACTAAAGAAAATAAGGGACCAGAGCTGGCAAAAATCTATTTTTCAATTCAAGAAAAGGTTGAAAGTAAAAAGTTACCGTTCTATTCTGAGCTTCACTGGGCAGTTTGTTTCTGTTCAAGACCATGTATTCATTTTCAATTTTTCTGTTCAAGACCATGTATTCATTTTCATTTATACCCTGTAAACGGGAAAATAACATCACTGTTGATGTTAACTTGAGAGTTGCATTTGTCCAAGGCAACATACACAATCAGGATACCATACAATTGTTAGCATATTAATAATTAAAATAATTTGTACTGGCAGGTGAAGTGACTTGCCCAGGATCTCAAAACAGGCACGGTTACACTACAAGGTCTGATACTGCTGTGTTGGATTACACGCCTGATGGTCCTTTCTTGGGCACCTGATATTTACCTTACCTTACGCTTGACGTTTAGATGCAGAACAATTCAATAACAGGATGTACTGCAGCAAATCAGTATGCTCTTACCTGTAACTCTTTAAATGGCCTACATCAGTAACCTCCTTCATCACTTCCTGTTCTCACACTAAGGTCCATGATTCTGCCAATCTTGTTGCATCCCAGTGTAACCTGTGCTCAGTGATTGGCAGAACATTCAGCTCTACTGCACCCAGACTTTGCAACAACCTCCATAAATGAATTGTTGTGTTAGTTATTTTTTTGTTTTCAGTGTCGTTATTTTGGATCCTGATGAGTGCCGCTATTTTGAATATTCGCTTTTCCCCCACATCCATCATACCTTCCCAGCATTCAACAGGATGTGCAGCACTAATAACCTGTCTGTCCAGATGCTTTGTTTGTTTCACAAATTATGTTATTTGTTCAGGTTTTGTTTTTTTTTTTTTTTTGCATTTTTATTCTGGTTTATTGTCTCTTATTCTAATTCAACACATTTTACATCTCATATTTATCTGTGTTTATGCAGAAATTATTCGTATCCAAAGTGGTATATGCCCTGTTGTTTACTGTGAAATGCTTTGAGCATGGAAAAGGTGCTATATAAATAAAGTGTGTTGTTATTATTAAATGTATTAATTAAACAGAACATATGCGTTGTTATTATTAAATGTATTAATTAAACAGAACATAAAATAATGTGCCACATTTCTCCAACTTTTTAAGGGAATAAAGAATTTTTACTCCTTCCTCACCAAAATGGGTCTGTAGTTGACTATACACACAGTTGCTTAATTATTTCAATGGTCACATTTGTGCAGTAATTTACATTTACTCCAGCCTTTATTTTTTCAGATATTTGTATGTTTAAATGATTTCCTGCATGTTAAATATTTAGAATAAGAAGGAAAATATAATCGGTTCAATGAAGCAATGAAAAGCTTACTGCAGGTATTAACTACTTTTTAAAGACGTCTTTTTAAAAGTTATTTAGGTTTAGTTATGTTGAAAATTTCTCACTTTTTTTTTTTTATATTTTTTCAATATAAGCATACAGTGCATTACTATTTTGAAATTGTGTTGCTTTAGTGCCTCATTATCTTTTTATTTTGAGATTCAGCCTCTATTCTTTAATTATTTTGCATTGGAAGCAATTAACTTATTTAGTATTAAGTGTAGGGTGGCCCAGTGGCACCACTGCTGCCTCGCAGTTAGGAGATCTGGGTTTGCTTCCCGGGTCCTCCCTGCGTGGAGTTTGCATGTTCTCCCCGTGGGTTTCCTCTGGGTGCTCCAATTTCCTCCTACGGTCCAAAGACATGCAGGTTAGGTGTACTGGCGATCCTCAATTGTCCCTGGTGTGTGTGTGCTGGGTGTGTGTGTGTGCCCTGCGATGGGTTGGCGCCCTGCCCGGGATTGTTTTCCTGCCTTGCGCCCTGTGTTGGCTGGCATTAGCTCCAGCAGACTCCCATGACCCTGTGTTCGGATATAGCGGGTTGGAGAATGACTGACTGGCTGATGATTAGCGTTAAGTGTATTTATTATTAAACCAATTTAAATTTCATTAAATCTTTTTGGGGCTTACTGTCTTTTCTTTTAGTGGAATATTTCTTGCAACAAAAGACTCTAATTCCTGATAAAAGCGTTTAAAGAAAGAGAGGCCAGTGTTGTAAAATGGGGAGAAAAAGAAATAACAGGTGAAGTGGCGAGTCTTATTGTTTTAACTCTTTGGTAGTGTGAACGTTAGGGGTTGCTGTTGAAACCCAACACACAGATACTCTTCTACAGTGCCTCAAGCACCACATCCACCACAATAAACATAATAATTAAACTTAACAATTCACCTCCACTCCTCCCAGCAAGCTCTGTCACACTACCTCCCAACTTCGGCTCATTTGCTGGGTCTCCCATAGTCCTTTAAATAGTTGTTGACCAGGAAGTGCTTCTCCTCTTCTGTTCATGTGACTTAGATAGATAGATAGATAGATAGATAGATAGATAGATAGATAGATAGATAGATAGATAGATAGATAGATAGATAGATAGATAGATAGATAGATAGATAGATAGATAGATAGATAGATAGATAGATAGATACTTTATTAATCCCAAGGGGACATTCACAAAGTGTCAGCACTTCCGGGTCAGATGGAGAATTACATTTTTCTTCAGCCCGGAAGTACTTCTGTCCTGCCGTCCTCATGACTTGGGAGTACTTACAGGCTATATGGAAAGTAGAAATCCCCGTGTCACCCGGCAGTGTCACCTGGCAGCATCCACAGTACCCAGCAGGGCTGTGAAGCTGAACTACAAAGTCCATGATGCCCTGCAGGAATCCGGGGCACCGCTACGCTGCAGGGAACTCGCCATCTCATGTCTTAGAGGAAGCAGTGTCCCTGAATAGGTGCCTTCCCCCATCTTTCCTCTCTTCGGGCATCTCTGCTAGGTTGAGCAGCCGGCCCTCCGCCACAGCAGGCAATTATACACAGCATCCCAATGAACAGAGAGGTAATCAAGATTTTAGAGAAGTAGTCCTAAAAACATTCTACCTTGTCATCTTGCAAAGAGCAAATACACAGCATTTAGAGGTGGGAATGACTGCCAGTAGATGAACAATTAACTAAGGATAAAGGTAAGGTATTGTCAGGGACAGGCAGGCCTTCAGAACATGGAAAATTGAACAAAATACTGATTGTCAGTGCCCAATATGCAGAATGAAATTCCAGAATTCTAAAGACTACTCCACTATCCAGAAGAAATAAACTGAATTGCAAAGTATTTTAGGGAAAAACTGAACTGTGAGTGCTGCCGTATTTTATACACCTCTTTGGTGTGGTTGTGTTTGAGAAAGATTTCAGAAACAGCTTGTGATGCCCAACTGTCCTTGAATGCTTCTGCAACTTATTGTGAATAAGTGTATTTTTGATACGATGAATACCTAAACTAAAGTGTTACTGGAATTGTTTTCAATGTCGCAGATACAAAAAAAAAAAAAACAGCAAAACACAACTTACAATACAATATATGACATAATCACAACATTATGTACAACAGTAGCAAACTATACAACAGTGTGTAAAAATACAATCCGTTTTATTAAAAGGATAAGTGATTGTGTGTCTGCTTGTGTGTTCATCCAGTTGCTATGTCCCTGTCATTCCAAGAGATGGCACATCACAAACATTAACACTTCTTTTACGAATCCCATACCAAATGGGATATAATAGAGGCAAATTAATTGCATTTGTGGTTCCAGCAGATGGCACATTACAAACATTTGTAGTAATGTATTTTATTACTACAAATGTTTGTGATGCACCATCTGTTGGAATAACAAATGTAATGCAATTTATTACTACATGCATTACAAAACACATTCCAATAGATGGTGCACTGCAAAGATTAACACTGAGTTCTCCCTTTTTGGATTTCCATCTACAAATATGCAAACCATATCACCTTCTCTTCCATATGTATATATCATTTTTTATTATATTTACTAATATTTGAGTGGACACTATACAGCATTTTGTTTATGGCACTAAACAAATAGATTTTTGTCTTAACAGCTACCTGATCCATGTGTTTTTATCTTTCTTTCCCTAAATAATCCCTTTGTTGAGGTCTTCTTACATAACACTAAATGAAGATTAGATGTAATTTTGAAGTATAAGTTTTACCCAAATTCCTAATAATTATTTTGTCTGGTGATAAAACCCAAGCAGAAGTCCATATAACAAAGTCTAGGCTCTTCTAAGACTAGTCCCAGGAATTTTTTCCTTTGTCCCTTTAGCATGACAAAAACACTTCTGCATCACCTTTGCCAGCATGCATACCCATATGAGAACTTTTTGGTTTGGCATTCTGGCTGGGCAATAATATTCTCCCAGGGATATGTACTTCGTTGCTCGTTTCACTGCCATCCTGCTCTGTGTTACATTGGGGTGTAGGTAAAGTACAAGAAAATGCATACCTGTACATTTGAAATCGTAGCATAACAATCATTGGTGTCCACACTCTTGTTCTGTAAACCTGAAATTAAGATATTAAGACATCCAGCTTTAGATTCTTTAAAAAAGGAACAGACCGGGACCCCAAAACCAAGTAGAGATTCATACTGTGACTCCAAACTTACCTTAATTTAGCTCAGTTTATACAGTGTGCATGAAGAAGGGCTGCTCATAACCCACTTTTGTGTTGTGAATAAATAGACTTTGCATAGGCGTGGTTTATAGAAATGATATGGAAGTACATAAACATTTTTGTCTTATAAAAGTATAATGTCACTTTGGAGTTCAGAAGTAGATAGGTTTCAAGTAATTGTGTTTATTTGTCTACAGAGGGTGATGTAATGGTTAGAACTGGAGCTTCACAGCTGCAGAGTCTTGGGTTCAGATCTTATGTGGAGTTTTCCTGATCTCTCATGTTTATTAGGTTTTTCTCTCACATACCAAAAATCTGTTTTAAGTCAATTTTCTTAATGGGATGGTTGTCACGGTGTCCTGTGGTGAACTGGTATGACCAAGACAGACTGTGGCATTGCACAGCCATGTCCTGGAATAAACACAACTGAAAAAGTGAAGGAAGGGATCTTATTAATGGATACAGCTTCACGGTAAAATATGTGAAGGTTCTGGCATGTAAGCAATCTTTATGAAACTGGTAATATATGGTTTCAAGTCTCGGTTCAACATGCCAAATTTTGTATCATTTGGTATTCCTATTGCTTTTATTAACATCAAGAAGGAGTATGCAAAACTACTCTGCAGTGTGAGAGTTGGCAATGAAGCAAATTATTACAACACACAAAAGTTTAAAAAAATGCCCCTTCTCATTCAATTCACAACATGCAATTTCAAGCAGAGACAATGTAAAGAAATTTTAATGTAGGGTGCTGCCAGTAAAAATGAAACGTGCTGGATCAGTGTGAGTCTTAGTTGTGAACAGGATTCACAAAAATATACTAAGGCGCCATTTACACAAATTATATTCCAAAAATGCACAAATAGGAATTATGTGAATATAACAGAAAAAGTCTACTGATTTAAAGAGTGATTTTTTGCACAAAAAAAAGAATAATGTTAAAACCCAACTCCACTACAATGTTATCTCAAGCAAAATTTTCAGCTTCAAACGTGAGTTTTTATCATCTTTTTTCATATCATTTCACAACAGGGCTCTGGTTTTATCCCATCAAACACTTCATAGGTAATGAATGAGACATCTACAGGAACAAATGAATAATAGCTGCCTTATACAGTATGTACAATACACTCCTATAAACACTTCAGTGGCACTTTATGGTTCTTTACTGGGTTATGTGGTTCATTGTAGAATTACGGCTTGACCAAGCACCATTTCATTCTGGGAGGGGGTCTCTGCATATGAAGTTGGCTCTTTGTGCTTTGAATACGTAGAAAAAACCCAGAAATCTTTCATGTTTGATAGATATGATACTAACAGATAAAGCAAACCTGAACTTAGTCTGTGTTATTGTATGCAGTGAGAGAGCTTTACAATCATGACCCAGATCTCCATCCATCCATCCATTGTCTCCTGCTTATCCGAGGTCGGGTCGCGGGGGCAGCAGCTTGAGCAGAGATGCCCAGACTTCCCTCTCCCCGGCCACATCTTCTAGCTCTTCCGGGAGAATCCCAAGGCGTTCCCAGGCCAGTCGAGAGACATAGTCCCTCCAGCGTGTCCTGGGTCTTCCCCGGGGCCTCCTCCCGGTTAGACGTGCCCGGAACACCTCACCAGGGAGGCGTCCAGGAGGCATCCTGATCAGATGTCCGAGCCACCTCATCTGACTCCTCTCGATGCGGAGGAGCAGCGGCTCTACTCTGAGCCCCTCCCGGATGACTGAGCTTCTCGCCCTATCTTTAAGGGAAAGCCCAGACACCCTGCGGAGGAAACTCATTTCAGCCGCTTGTATTCGCGATCTCGTTCTGTTAGCATCTATTCATGGTTATTTACTGTATAGAATCTGTTACAAATCTAAATAAAGGCTCTTTCTGGAACCTTCATGTAGATGGCTCTTTTGGGAGTCAAAAATGGTTCCTCTGTGGCATCGCACTTAAGAACTGGTCTGGCACTTTTAATTTGTGCATATAAGCATTATGAGCTTCAGTATTTAGCAGCACTTTAAAGTAAGAACACTTCTGATGCATGCAAAAGCAGAGCATAGTCCTGGTACCATTATGAAAAAGTCCTGCATCACTGCAAAAAATAAATAAATAAATAAAATAATAATAATAATAATAATTTGATTTATAGTTATCATTTAATATGAATGAAAAATACAGTCCCAGAAAGAGTTTAGTTATTCTGCCATTATTCTTGGATAATGCTGAGTGACTATCATGATTGGCTGATAGTTTTGTACTGGAAGCAGACAAGAGTACTTACAGACTGGGTGAAACCAGCTAGCCACAGTGGGCTGTCCTAAGAACTGGATGATGAATTGCCTAGAGGGAGAGTGGAACCAACTAGATATGAGTGACTTTAAAATCTCTAGAATTATAATATTATATATATATATATATATATATATATATATATATCCACCCAACCACTCCCTCAACACCCTGACTGCGCCTAGAGATTCTGTCCATAAAAGTTATGAACAGAATCAGTGACAAAGGGCAGCCCTGGCAGAGTCCAACTCTCACTGGAAACGGGTTCGACTAACTGCTGGCAATGAGGACCAAGCTCTGACACCGATTGTACAGGGACCGAACAGCCCTTATTAGGGGATCCGGTACCCCATACTCTTGGAGTACCCCCCACAGGATTCCCCGAGGGACACGGTCAAATGCCTTTTCCAAGTCCACAAAACACATGTAAACTGGTTGGGCAAACTCCCATGCACCCTCCAGGACCCTGCTAAGGGTGTAGAGCTGGTCCACTGTTCCATGACCAGAACGAAAACCACACTGTTCCTCCAAAATTCGAGGTTCGACTATCCGATGGACTCCTCTCCAGAACCCCCGAATAGACTTTTCCAGGGAGGCTGAGGAGTGTGATCCCTCTGTATTTGGAACACATCCTCCGGTCCCCCTCTTAAAGAGGGGGACCACCACCCCAGTCTGCCAATCCAGAGGCACTGTCCCTGATGTCCATGCGATGTTGCAGAGGCGTGTCATCCAAGACAGTCCTACAACATCCAGAGCCTTGAGGAACTCCGAATTTCTAGGCACAGCCAAGGTGTTGAGGGGGTCTGGTTTGGTGGACTCAGGATTGGGTCACTGCTTTTTGCAGATGATGTTATCCTGTTTGCTTCATCAGGCCGTGATCTTCAGCTCTCTCTGGATTGGTTCGCAGCTGAGTGTAAAGCAGCTGGGATGGGAATCAGCACCTCCAAATCCGAGACCATGGTCCTCAGCCAAAAAAGGGTGGAATGCCCTCTCAGGGTTGGGAGCGAGATCCTTCCCCAAGTGGAGGAGTTCAAGTATCTCGGGATCTTGTTCACGAGTGAGGGAAGAATGGAGTGTGAGATCAACAGGCGGATCAGTGTGGCACCCGCAGTGATGCGGACTCTGCATCAGTCTGTCGTGATGAAAAAGGAGCTGAGCCATAAGGCAAAGCTCTCAATTTACCAGTCGATCTATGTTCCTACCCTCACCTATGGTCATGAGCTATGGGTAGTGACCAAAAGAACAAGATTGCGAATACAAGCGGCTGAAATTAATTTCCTCCGTAGGGTGTCTGAGCTTTCTCTTAAAGATAGGGTGAGAAGCTCAGTCATCCGGGAGGGGCTCAGAGTAGAGCCGCTGCTCCTCCGCATCGAGAGGAGTCAGATGAGGTGGCTCGGGCATCTGATCAGGATGCCTCCTGGACGCCTCCCTGGTGAGGTGTTCCGGGCACGTCCAACCGGGAGGAAGCCCCGGGGAAGACCCAGGACACGCTGGAGGGACTATGTTTCTTGGCTGGCCTGGGAACGCCTTAGGATTTTCCCGGAAGAGCTAGAAGAAGTGGCCGGGGAGAGGGAAGTCTGGGCATCTCTGCTCAAGCTGCTGCCCCCGCGACCCGATCTCAGATAAGCGGAAGAGGATGGATGGATGGATATATATATACAGTATTGTGGCCAGGTCCTGGCCGGGACACCCCTTTGGCAATGGATCCGGAGGAGCAGCCATGGGATGCACTTGGTGGCAGCCCCCCTGGGTCACAATTATGTTGCACCGAAGCTCATCCCTGTTGGGCTCCGTGGCCACCGCCAGTGGGAGCTGTACGGCTTAACGAGCCTGCCTGAACTAGGTTAATTATCACCTGAAGCACTTCCGGGTGGGCTATATAAGAAGCCAGCAGCCACCACTCCAGGAGCCAGAGTCGTGAGGAGGAGGAGGACACCGCTTGCCGGGAGGAGTGGTGGTGGAGAGTGTGTCTTGTTTTGGTGCTTTGCTTTTGGGACTGTGTACTTCCTGTGGGATGCAGGGAAGACGTACCCCACAGGTGAAGAAAAATAAATCTTTTTGTTTAGTTTTCACGTGCCTCCATTGTCAGTCTGTGTCGGGTCGGGCGCCTATATAGCGCCTTTTACTATATACATATATATACAGTATATATATATATATACAGTATATATATATATATATATATATATATATATATATATATATATATATATATATATATATATATATATATATACACTGTATATACTGCTCAAAAAAATGAAAGGGACACATAATCATCACAGTTTCACAGCAAGTCAATTAATATTCAGGGATATCAGTCTGTCCAGTTAGGAAGTATAAGCAGTTGTGTATGAACGTCACCTGGTTTGGTACAAATGAAAGTGAAAACAGGCGCACTGGAGAGGCAACAGCAAGAAAATCCTCAAAAAGGGAATGGTTTTACAGGTGGTGGCCACAGACAATTGCTCTTTCCTTATCCTTTCCTTATCCTTCCTGACTGATTCTTCTCTAGTTTGCATTTTGCTAGAGTCCTTGTCACGACTAGTAGCATGAGGCAGTACCTGCAGCCAATTCAGGTTGCACATGTAGTCCAGCTCCACCAGGAAGGCACATGCATATGTGCCATTCATAAGAAAGTTTTCTGTGTCTTTCAGCACAGTCTCAAGAGCATGGAGGAAAGACCAGGGGATGGGCTGTTACACAAGGAGAGCTGGACAGGGCCATAGAACTGCATAACCCAGTACTAGGCCCAGTATCTGCTCCTTTGTGTGAGGAGGAACAGGAGGAGAACTGCCAGATCTCTACACAATGCCCTCCAGCTGGCTATTGGTGTGCATGATTCTGACCAGATGTGGCTATATACTGTAATGTGGCTATTCAATGAAAATGCCATTAACAGTCATTTGGACGTGAATTCGGCATATGAAGGCTTGAAAAGAAGAACATGCCTATAATAAATAAGACTTTATGACCAACACCCTCTGAACCCCACCTCATAAATTTTACCACCGACCTCCCCCCCAACATCTACCCACCCACAACATCTACCTCCCCTTCCTTCCTTATTTGCTATCTATTGCCTTGGATTCCAATAAGTGTAATTATTGGACCCTGATGATGATTCCTCATAGGAGTTGAAATCTTAGGAATAAAAAAATATTTTAAGATACAGTATGTGATTCATTTTCTCCCTTTTTGGATTTCCATCTACAAATATGCAAACCATATCACAGACCTTCGCTTCCATATGTTTATTATATTTACGGTACTAATATTTGAGTAGACACTACACAGCCTTTTGTTTATGGCACTAAACAAATAGATTTTTGTCTTAACAGTTACCTGATCCATGTGTTTTTATCTTTCTATTCATGCAGGTGTCCCCCCCATGATAGAAGGTGGATTCAGAAAGTATAGTAGATATCCAAAGATATTATTATTACAAGCTCTTTCAAATTATTTCTCTACTTAAAAAATAAGCATAAAACTTTTTTATAGAATACAAACTTATTTTGGATGTACAGTATACATCAGGGATGGGCAAAGTCATTCCTGGAGGGCCGCAGTGGCCGCGGGTTTTTGTTCCAACCCCATTGCTTAATAAGAAGCACTAATTGCTCAAGTAACACTTCTGCTTCACTTTAGTTGTCTCGCTCATTAAGATTTTGAATGCTTATTGCTTATTAGAAAACAATCCTTGCCAATAATTACATTTCATGGCTTGTTAGTGCTTTAACTCTGCTATGTCAAGTCATTCTCATATCCTAGATTTTTTTTCCATTCTAAGGATATCATCCAAATACTTTGAAGTGTAAAACGGATGGGAAATTCTCAATCCTTCACTTTTTTCCCTTCTCTTTCCTTCCAAGTATTTAATTAAACCAAATAGTGCACAATAAACACACACAGGTGTAAAGGGTAACAAACAAAATGGATAACTGCTGGTTTCTTTTGTCATTTGCATCTTATTGCTAATAAGGAGCAATTAAAAACTGAGAATGCAGCTGTTTAAGATTTAAATAAGCAATAAGGGTTCAAAATCTTAATGAGGGAGATAACTAAAATGAAGCAGAAGTGTTTCTAGAGCAATAAGTGCTTCTTATTAAGCAATTGGGTTAGAACAAAAACCTGCAGCCACTGCGGCCCTCCAGGAATGACTTTGCCCACCCCTGGTATACATATTATTTCTATCACAGAAGTTATTCACCATGAGGAGCTTTATGCTACAAATTGTAAGAATATTTAGTAAAAAAAGCCAAAACATGCTTACTCTTCTATGATATTCAAGAAATTATCATTACAAGGTCATTTATGTTATTACATCATTATAAGACAGATCTGAGTGCAGGGCATAAATTTAAACCTTTCCTTATATAATAAAAAATAAAATTATTTTAGATGCACAGTGTACTATACATATTTCTATTACAGGAGTAATTTACTGTGAAAAGCTGTATACTCTAATATTAGTAAAATAACATATAACTTACCTGTTCTTCTACGATGTAAAATAGCCAAAACCAACACAATCATTGCAATGATGAATATAGTGCCGCAGCTCCCCACTATTATTGAAAGCAAATTCTTCCTAGAAGACAAAAAGTAAAAAAAAAAAAAAGAAGAGCAATGAAATAAGATCTGAAAGTCTAAACAAATTACATTGCCATGTAAAAAGACTGGTTAAAAATGATTGATTTAAATAACC
This sequence comes from Erpetoichthys calabaricus, assembly GCF_900747795.2. NCBI lineage: Eukaryota > Metazoa > Chordata > Cladistia > Polypteriformes > Polypteridae > Erpetoichthys > Erpetoichthys calabaricus. Next base: position 193,759,089 of record NC_041399.2, read on the forward strand.
TGCACTAAAGCAATTTGGTTTTTGGGTTAATGTTTTCATTCATGATATTTTAGGGCATGTTCTCGCTTCTTTTCTAAGGGCACTGATATATTTGTAGCAATAGCACCCTTTGTTGGTCACATGATTTGGAAGTATCGTCTCTGGGTCACGTCATGCCACGCCTACTTAAGATGGCTGAGTTCTTCTTAGAGCATGTGGATTTTATTTTTTTTTCCAGCAAAGATTACAGTGAACTGACCTCAAATTTTGGAGTATTTAGAGACCTTCATTTTATAACTCTAATTCTGCTTTGAAAAATCTGCTGTTTTGATTCTTATTACTGACTCTGGCTTTGTTTAAATGTTTTAAGATTATACCTTTAACAGGTGAGATAACCTTTGGCACCCAAAACCCCAAAATGGAACAGAAAAGTTCTAGAACTGTCCTTCTGAACTCAGTCCATTGAGGGTCAAAGTGCCTGCAAAGCTCGAACGCACCCAAATGTTTCGCCATGCATACATCTTCTGACATGTTGAAATATTCCAACACTTAGGGGAATGAATAATTATTGACAGCCATTTAGATAAAAAAAACGATAAATAAATCCCAAAAGAAAGAGGCATCAAAAATACACGTGAAATGTGTTCAAAGTTTCTCTTATTCATGAAGATTCTTGCTGCTGTATTTTTAACAAGCTATAGATATATTTTAACTTATGAGTTATCTTTGCCATGTGTGGTCTGTTAAAACTTCACAAAGAAAGCTTAGTCAGAAAAAACACAGCATGTCAGAGATATACGTAGCTTAACTGATTTTGTCTACCTTATCTCATCTTTGTAATTAATGCATTTCCGTCTAGGCCATGAATTAAAATGTGTAATAATATTTCTGGTCAATTCCTTAAAATTACCAAGTGTTTCACAGTCTTTGCCTACATCCTCACCGATGGTGCAGTGGTAGTGCTGCTGCTTTGCAGTAAGGAGATTGTGGGTTTGCTTCCTGGGTCCTCCCTGTGTGGGGAGCACTTTGAGTAATGAGAAAAGCGCTATATAAATGTAAAGAATTATTATTATTATCCTGGGTAACAAGTGATATCAATCAAAAGAATATCGGAATATGCTATTCCAAAGCCTTTTGTCATCACTGTGGGAATCTGTGCCAGTGTTTTCCTGAGATGTTGATGAAGTTTCAAGGATCAACCCCAAGGTGAACAGTCACCTTTCAGTTCCAACATGCCGCATACAGCTAGTAATTGTCCTTAGCTTCTCCTCGCCCTTTTCAATGTACCATCAAGTTTAGTGGCCTACTGACTTTCTATACCCATAAGAGTAATTATCTCCTAGTATGCTTTTTGTTGTACTTTAATGTAAGTTGATTTTGAAAAATGCTTTGTGATAATGTACTGCGAGGAGCAATACATATTGATTGACTATGAAAAATGATATCAAAACAATACATTTTTCTAAATGGCAGCAACAGCAATGATTTACTTATTTTTTATTGTAGTGAAAAGAGCATTTAGAAATGTTCCAACAATGAAATGAAGCTCTTGATTTCACCATTACCTGATTGTTCCAGCTGCGTTGGTTTCATTGCCTTCTGAAGTCAGAAATGCTGCAAAAAAATCAGAAACGATATTACACTTCTTAATTTGAATCAGAGTACTTGTATACCCTAGTGCTCTAGAGCAGGGGTCTCCAATCACAGTCCTGGAGGGCCGCAGTGGCTGCAGGTTTTTGCTCCAACCCAATTGCTTAATAAGAAGCACTAATTGCTCAAGTAACACTTCTGCTTCACTTTAGTTGTCTCGCTCATTAAGATTTTGAATGCTTATTGCTTATTTTCATCTTAAACAGCTGTATTCATTCAGTTTTTAATGGATCTTAATTAGCAATAACATGCGAATGACAAAAGAGACCAGCATTTCTCCATTTGGCTTGTTACCATTTACGCCAGTGTGTATTTATATTGCATTATTTGGTTTAATTAAATACTTGGAAGGAAAATAAAGAGAAAAAAGTGAATGATTGAGAATTGCTTGTCCATTTTAGCCTTCAAATCATTTGGATGATATCCTTAGATAAGGGAAGAAAGTCCAGGATATGAGAATGACCTGACATAGCAGAGTTAAAGCACTAACAAGCCATGAAATTAAATTATTGGCAGAATTGCTTTCTAATTAAGCAACCGGGTTAGAACAAAAACCTGCAGCCACTGCGGCCCTTCAAGACTGTGATTGGAGACCCCTGCTCTAGGGTAATGCTCTCAAACTCCAGTCCTGGAGGGCCACTGTGGTGGCAGGTTTTCATTCTAATCGTTTTCTTAATTAGTGACCCGCTTTTGCTGCTAATTAATTTCTTTTGAATTAATTGTAATTCACTTGCTCTTGAGACTCAGACCCCTTAATTCAGGGGTGTCAAACTCCAATCCTGGAGGGCCACAGTGACTGCAGGTTTTCATTCTAACCATTTTCCTAATCAGTGACCAGTGTTCACTGCTAATTAGTTCATTTTCCCTTCATTTTTTAAGAATTCAGTACTCTGAATTTATTCCTTTCTTCGGTAAATGACAGCCAAACAGAAATGAGATGTGAAACGAGCCAACAGATGACAAACTAAACTGGGATTTCAAACTCCAACCAATCTCTTAGTGAGAAGATGATTTTTGCTGTTAATTAATCCCATTATTTAATTCCATGTCTTGTTCCTGGGGCCTCATGTATAACGCCGTGCGTAGAACTCACACTATAACATGGCGTAAGCACAAAAGCGGGATTGTGCGTACGCACAGAAAAATCCAGATGCAGGAATCTGTGCACACGCATACTTTCACGTTCTTCCACTACATAAATCCCGATCAGCGTGAAAAGTAACGCACGTGCACGCGTCTTCTGTCCCGCCCCAACTCCTCCCAGAATTACGCCTCTTTGAATATGCAAATCAATATAAATAGCCTTCTGTGAAAAGACAATGGGAAAAGCACAGGGGAAAATATAAGAATTTCAGCGAATACGAAGTGGAGGCAAAGGAAAAACGTACTATTTTTTGGTTTAAACAGTGGTATAATCAACAAAAGAAAGTTGATCGAGTGACAGAGTGTCGGAGAAACTCGAAAGATCCAAGTTCACAAAGTCGCACAGTGCCCGAAATAAAAAAGAAATCATATATCAAAGTCGCCGTTAAAAGGCAAGTCGTAGCCCACCGTCTGAGTGTCATAATGAAAGCGTATTAGGGTACAAACAAAAATCATAGGCACACAGTGGGGAAAAAAGCACGAAATGTCAACTTTAATCTCGAAATTTCCACTTTAATCACGTAGTTTATTTTGCCATTAAAGTAGAACATCATAAACTTCATCTTAAAATCGTTTATTTTACTAGTTTCTCCAGTAGCATGTTAAATGCTTTGTTCTGTGTTTGATCTTCTATGTGCTCTATGTGTGTAAATCACTACGTGCGTCCGTTCTTTCTCCGACAGGACACAGAATGCATTACATTCAAGATATTACAGCTCTCTAAATAATTAAAATACTGAGATGTATACGTGATATCATTGTCATGATGATAGGAATGAAAGCATGTTATTAAACATGGGAACACGGTGGCGCAGTGATTGTTCATATCTCACGCAAGAGGCTTGCTGCACCATGTGCGACCTTCGATGAAATAATTTATTACAGAAGTACTGTCTCTTTCAAACGTACTTTTCTTTCTCCAAATACCCAATCGCCACACAATCAGCTCTGTAATAGACATTAAGCCATCTGTAAGCTTAGAACGCCGATTCTTCAAAACTTTTCAGGAACATTGAAATATCTTCGTAGTACATGTTTAATTATTCTATCCGTCTATCCTTCCAGTGTCGCGTCAGCACCAGCAATCATACAGCGCAAGGCAGGAGTTATCCGTGAACCAGCTATACGCTGCGGCACCGTGTCCTCACATGTTTAATTATTAACAATACAGATTATTTAAATGAAGTTAAAGTTTTATCTGTACTGTATACTATAAGCAACATATTTTGCTGCATTTCATCTTAAAAATGATATTGTCATCATACGCGCTTTATAAAGTAGCGCAGGTTGTGCAATATTATAACTGTAGTGTAACTTTACAGTGAGGTAATTGTACTTATAAGTACAAACAGTTCTACAAGGAGCACTTGATGGACTGATTGAGTGCGTTTGGGATGAAACTGTTTCTGAAACGCGAGGTCCGTACAGGAAAGGCTTTGACGCTTTTTGCCGTGGTTGAGGTAGTGTGTACATGAAACTGTATACCGATAATTCTCTTTCCGATCAGCTGCTGCTGTGATTCACACTCAGATACAGTCACACAAAGTCGCACAGTGCCCGAAATTAAAAAGAAGTTGTCACATATCAAAGTTGGCGTGAAAAGGCGACTCATAGCCCACCGTCTGAGTGTCATATGAAAGCTTATTAGGGTACAGTGAAAAAAAAGGCACACAATGTGAAAAAAGCACGAAATGTCAACTTTAATCTTGAAATTTCCACTTTAATCACGTAGTTTATTTTGTCATTAAAGTAGAACATCATAAACGTCATCTTAAAATCGTTTAATTTACTAGTTTCTCAAATCCCATCGTAACTAAGGTAGCACGTTAAATGCTTTGTTGTGTATTTGATCTTATATGTGCTCGATGTGCCCGAATCACTACGTGCTCTTCCTCCGACAGGACACAGAATCCATTACGTTCGTAATATTACAGCTCTCTAAATAATTAAAATACTGAGAAGTATACGTGATATAATTTTCATGATGATATGAGTTAAAGCATGTTATTAAACATGGGAACACGGTGTCGCAGTGATTGTTCATGTCTTACAGCAAGATGCTTGCTGCGCCATGCGTGACCTTCAATGAAATACTTTATTGTAGCAGTACTGTCTTTTTCAAACGTACTAACCCTCAATTCCTGTCCTTACTTTTCTTTCTCCAAATACCCAATCGCCACACAATCAGCTCTGTAATAGACGTTAAGCCATCTTTAAGCTTAGAACGCCGATTCTTCAAAACTTTTAAGAAACATCAAAATATCTTCATAATGTTTAATTATTCTATCCATCAATCCTTCCAGTGTCGTGCCAGCCACAGCATGAAAACAGCGAGAGGCAGGAACAATCCGTGAATGAAGCTCAAGCTCGCTAGCGCTGCAGCACCGTGTAGTTAAGTTTTATCTGTATAATATAATCAACATATTTTGCTGCATTTCATCTTAAAAATGATATCGTCATCATATGTAAATACGCACTTTATAAAGTGGCTCAGGTTGTGCAATATTATAACTGTATCATAAGTACAATTACCTCACGGTAACTTGCAAGTACAAACAGTTCTACAAGGAGCACTTGATGGACTGATTGAGTGCATTTAGAGTTCTTGGGATGAAACTGTTTGTGAACCGCGAGGTCCGAACAGGAAAGGCTGTGAAGCGTTGGTCAGATGAGAGCAGTTCAAATAGCGAATGGCTGAGGCAGCGAGTGCTGTATACCAATAATTCTCTTTCCGATCGCTGTAGATCTGTGATTCACACTCAGATACAGTGATATAAATACTCCGAGTGGTGTAGTGCGAGTAATATGGAAAAAGATGATCTGCTGTGGCAACCCCTAACGGGAGCAGCTGACAGAAGAAGAAAAAGGTGCAGTGAGAGTAACAATGCTAAAGCAGTTATGGCATTTAGAATAGTTTGACCATTCTGTGGACCATTATATTGTTACAGGTTAATTACAATCAGATGCATTAAATTTATGAACGATATGCGGTTAGTTTCAGTGTATTTGATAAAGCCGCCGTTGTGGATGTGGATCTAAGAAAGGGTAACCACACAGGAACAGTAGCACTGCTTTGACTCTGGGTGCCACCAGTCTGCAAAACCGAGCGGAGAACTTGCGTACGACAGGGTATGAGGTACCGTGGAAAAGTGTGTGGCTTTACGCCAAGTGTAGGTTTTATACATCGCGATTTGAACGTGGAAACGTTCTTATGCAACATTTCTGTACGTACGCACCGTTTATACATGAGGCCCCAGGACCGGAGTCCGACACCCATGCCTTAATTGTTCCTTTTTCTTTAATAAGCTGCCAAACAATAATGAGATACATAATGAGCCAAAACATGACCAGCAAACTGTGTCCATCATACAATATCTGAATATAAAAAGGGTGAAGGTGTCAGGAATGCTGATCTGCTCAGGTCCTCAAAACATTTTAAAAGTGTGATCATTGAACAGAGAAAATCAACCATTTCGGAAATGTATGCTATTGCACGATGAGAGAAGCAGCAAATCATAGAATTAAAGAACGGGCTTAATTAACAAGACTCAGAGCCTAATTAAGTAACTGGTTGGAGTGAATTGGTTGGAGTTTGAGACTCTGACTTAGGTGGTCTTCTGTCGGCTCACTCACTTCACATTTCATTTCCATTTGGGTGCCATTTAAGGGAAGACATGAAGCAATTCAGAGGAACGATAAAGAAATTCAGGGGAACAAATCTTAAAAAAACAAGTTATTTAAAATTAATTCAAAAGAAGTTAATTAGCAGCAAAAATGGGTCACTCATTAAGAAAAGGGTTAGAATGAAAACCTGCAGCCATTGTGGCCCTCCAAGACCGGAGTTTGAGACCACTGCTCTAGGGTGTAAATCAGTTCTGAACTTACATTTTATAAAATTATTTTGTAATATCAAAAGAGTATTTTGCTATTTTGTGACTCTAAAAATGGAATATACATTGTATTGTGGTATTCTTGTGGAAATAATATGAAAAAATGTAATGTAAAAAAATTCATTCTGGTATATACGAGCATAAATTAAGTGCACAATCTAGCTCAGGAGCATCCATGCTGGGCTAAGCAGTGCCAGGGAAAGAGTGAGAAAGGAAGATGTTCAGGAAAAGCTTTCTGTATGAATTTGTAAAGTGCTTCTGACTTTGCCTGCCTGTTTAACTAAGACATACTGTACATTCATACCTAGTACATTACCAAGGAAACAAGGAGAAATTGACAATTAATACTTTTCATTATGATGTCAATAAGAATTTATTTTAAGAAGTTTCTCTTTAGATGTAGATGTGTGCCAATGACTTTTAATATGTTTAACTGTTTTGAGACATTTAGATGATATTAAGATACAGTATAGGTGTGTTAAAGATTACACCACCTGCATGATGATAAGTGCAAACCGATGTGCTTCTTAACTCTGTTATGGAAATTAACTTAACTTACTTAAGATCGTTGCTTTGTTATATTCTAAAATCAAACAAATCACCAGCACCAGATAATATTTATCCTTGAGTTGTTGTGGAGGCTAGCAAGTACATACTGTATATAAACCATTGATGGATATTTTTAGGAAGTCACTGAACACTGGGGAAATTCCAAAGGACTGAAAATTGTAAATATTATCCCATTGTATAAAAAGGGTGATTGGGCAGATCCAAGCCACTATAGACCAGTAAGCTTAACATGCATCACAGATAATTTAATGGAAGGAATTGTTAAGGAAAAGATTGAGAAACACATGGCAAGAACATGAGTTTTACAGAACAGTCAGCATGGGTTCAGAAGAGGATGTTTTACTAAAATGACGATACCAAAGGATGCGATCAAAGTGGGGCATATGGTATTATTTATCTTGACTTTTAGAAAGCATTTGATAAGGGGCTACATGAGAGGTTGGGCCCCAAACTAAAACAAGTGGGAGTTGAGGGTGTTGTGTGTAGATGGATGCAAAATTTGCAAAAACACAGCAAGCAGTGGGTTGTGCTCTGATGAACCCTATCAGAATTGGTTGATGTGAAGAGTGGTGCTCCACTGGGGTCAGTGCTGGGCCTACTGCTATTTTTAATATATATAAATTGTTGGAATAGGAATATACAGTAAGTAACAAACTGGTAGGTTTGCAGATGAATACAAGTTAGGTGGATTGGCAGATTATTGAGAAATCATTGAATCATTACAGAAGAACTTGGACAGCATACAGACTTAGGCAGATTTGTGGCAGATGAAATTGAATGTAATTAAATGTAAAGTTATACATGTAGGATGTAAAAATGTTAGGTTTGAATACACAAAGGGAGGTCTGAAAATCAAAAGTAGGAGTCACAGTGGACTCAACATTATCAGCTTCCAGACAGTGTTCAGAAGCTGTAACAGAATATTAGGTTATATAGCACAATGTGTGAAGTACAAGTCCAAGGAATGTTTTTGCTGCAGCTATATAACACATGGGTCAGGTGACATCTCAAGTACTGTGTACAGTTTTGGTTTCCAGGATACTAAAAAGATGCAGAAGTGCTAGAAAAAGTCAGGAGAAGAGTGACTAAGCTGATTCCAGGGCTACAAGGGATGAGTAATGATGAAAGATTAAAAGAGCTAAGCCTTTTCAAGTTAAGCAAAAGGAGATTAAGAGGTGACATGATTGAAGTGTATGAAGGGAATTACTCCAGTGGATCAAGACAGTGACTTTAAAATGATTTCATCAAGAACACAGGGACACAATTGGAAACTTGTTAAGGGTAAATTTCACACAAACATTAGGAAGTTTTACTTTACACAAAGAACGACAGACACTTGGAATAAGCTACAAAGTAGTGTGGTAGACAATAAAACTTGAGGGACCTTAAGACTAGACTTGATGTTATTTTGGAGACATTAAGTAGATCTGACTGGCAAACTTTATTGGGCTGACTGGCCTGTTCTTGTCTAGATGGTTCTAATGTTCTTATTCTTCAGTCTTGTCATTCTAAATTGACCTGATAAAATGGCAGGCTCCCTCAAGCTTGTTGTAATATATGACATCCTTGGATTTAGTAGTAATGGTGATCTGGAATATCTTTCTTTAAGACAGTAATTTTCCGGGAAAAGGATATGGATAAAATAAATGTCCTCCAGCTGCATAATTTCAGCAAAGCAATATGTGGATGGAAGTCATTTAGTTGTTGCTAACCAATCAGTGTAGGAAAATATATAAAATATGCTTCTATGCAAATATATGGGTCTTAAATTTAATAGATATGGAGACCCACAATTGCATAAAGCTATACTAGTGGCTACTATAGCCAGTGACATGACTTCTGCCTCCTAGGATAGTGAGTAAATGCCTAGAGTAATCTTGGAAAATCTGTATTAGAAAACTAAGGAAGCAAGGCAATTGTCTGTTCTTGTCATAATAAACTGCCGTTTCTTGTGCTTTCTACTGCTGGTTCTTTTAAAAACGTAACCCAGCATTAAAAGTAATAAGCTCAGCGCATTGTATTTTTTTCTGACTGGATGGTCAAAGAGTCTGACTTTTAATAGGTGTTGCAACGTAAAAATGTATTCTCAGGGAGGAGGTTCTTCCTTCTGAATACAGTCACATAACAGCCTCATAGCAAATTTGTTTTGGTAAATTAGGAAGAATGCTGGGGCCAAAAGGCACTCACATGTGCAGGCTAAGCGAAAAACTTACTGCGGTGTGACATTTGAGGACCCCAAAATGGTATGAAAGGTCAGTTTCTATCATAAATGTATTACAATACAATACAATACAGTTTATTTTTGTATAGCCCAAAATCACACAGGAAGTGCCGCAATGGGCTTTAACAGGCCCTGCCTCTTGACAGCCCCCCAGCCTTGACTCTCTAAGAAGACAAGGAAAAACTCCCAAAAAAACCTAGTAGGGAAAAATGGAAGAAACCTTGAGAAAGGCAGTTCAAAGAGAGATCCCTTTCCAGGTAGGTTGGGCGTGCAGTGGGTGTCAAAAGAAGGGGGTCAATACAATACACAGAACAAATCCTCAATAAAAAATAAAAAAATAATTAGAAGTACAGAGCAGAATTTAACAGTAGATGATATCACATAATAAGATTTGGATAATTTTAGACTCCTGGAGACCTCATCCATCAAGCTGCCTCCCCCATTTGGCCATTCCACGGCTGAAACAGTGTTGGGCCAGCCAATCCGATGAAAGGACCCCTCTTTCTCATGATTCCTGCGATCCTCCATCAGGGATGACTTTACCTTAGGCAGGCAAAACAACTTGGCAGGTGGGCCGTGGCACCAAGTGCCACATTTGAGTACAGAGAAGAGAAACAAAATAGGTGAGGGTTAGTATCCAATTATAACTATCATGTTACTTATGTTTTAGTGCTAATGACTAACAACAGAGATGCAGTCTGTACAGTTAATCAGCAGCTCTAGTCAGGTTATGCTAAACTGAAATAGTGAGTCTTCAGCCAGAATTTGAAAGCTGAGACCGAAGGGGCATCTCTTATAGTAGCAGGCAGACCATTCCACAGTTTAGGGGCTCCCTGTAACTAAAAGCTCAACCTCCCATTGTTATTTTATTAATCCTTGCAATCATAAGCAGACCAGCATCTTGAGATCTTAATGTGCGCTCTGGTTTGTAAGTCATGATAAGTTCAGACAAGTAAGCCGGACCTTGGCCATTTAATGCTTTATATGTTAAAAGAATGATTTTAAAATCTGCCCTAAACTTAACCGGGAGCCAGTGTAAGGATTTAAGAACTGGAGTTATGTGTTCGTATTTTCTTGTTATCTTGATCTCTATCTCTTATTAGAGATAGAGATAGAAATATAAGGATATTTAAGTAGGGTGGTGCAGTGGTACTGCTGCTGCATTGCAAAAAGGAGAATGGGGTTTGTTGTCCTCTTTATATCTGTGTGGGGTTCCTCCTGGGTGCTCCATTCCCCCCACCCACAGTCCAAAGACATGCAGGTTCAGAGAATTAGTGTGACTAAATTGTCCATACTGCGTGTGTTTTCACCTTGCCATGGATTAGCACTCTGTCCAAAGATTGTTTCTATCTTGTGCCCAGTGCTCACTGGGAAAGGACAGCATGTTTTCTGACCTGTAACTTATATATCTTGATTTACATAGATAGATAGATAGATAGATAGATAGATAGATAGATAGATAGATAGATAGATAGATAGATAGATAGATAGATAGATAGATAGATAGATAGATAGATAGATAGATAGATAGATACTTTATTAATCCCAATGGGAAATTCACATTCTTCAGCAGCAGCATACTGATACAATAAATAATATTAAATTAAAGAATGATAATAATGCAGGTGAAAAACAGACAATAACTATGTATAATGTTAAATGTTAATGTTTACCCCCCCGGATATATTTTCTATATTTTTCTCCTTTACTTATCCAACAGCCGCTCCTGATGTCAGATCAGTGACATGCCTGCATAATCACAAGTGCTGCAGTGGCTTCTGCCTGGTGCTGGCTGTACAAGTGGCAAAAGCAGCTTGCATGAACATCGGTTACACAAGCTCACTTCTGCTGCTGCTTGAAATGTTCCAAGTAAATTGCATGAAAAATATGACAATAAAAGGGAAAAACACATTTATGTAGGAAAGAATTGAGGAGGTTATGAGCTCAATATGTGTGGCTTTGTGATAAATTATGCATACTGTAAATAAACATTCAGTAGACATAGTTTTCACTTTACACTGGAAAAATCCCACTCCTGCATTATTTGAAGATCATAATAATTTAATATTTCTCTGACATTGCAGTTTATTGTAAAAGCACCATGAAGATCTGCTTTCCATCATGGTCAAATGCACCCAACAATTTTAAGTTGAGACTTCAAAATACATTTTAACTCCACATTAAGTACCTCTTTGGAAAATGTTAAGATGAAGAAATTTGAAATACAATTAACCATAGAGCTTACACAATCATCACTTTCTTCTTCTTTTGGCTGTTCCCGTTAGGGGTTGCCACAGAGGATCATCTGTCCGCATATAGATTTGGAAAAATTTTACACCAGATGCCCTTCCTGACGTAACCCTCCCCACACTGGTTAGTGCATCCACAATCATCACTTTATAATAGTAAATTAAGTACTGCATTGACTAAGTTGGAAACTACTGTCTGTGAGAGCTATTTCAGCCACCACAGCCTGTTTGGGCTCCGTTTCTAAGTATGTGATATAGTAAAGTCCTGTACTATGGAAAACATATGTCTTACATACTCTGCTAACACATGTAATTGCAATCTATTATTACTGTTTTTTTTTAATATGACTCACTTTTACAAAAATATTTAATAAAAAAGTGATAACTATATACAGTTTCTATCATCCTCTTTAATAAAACCCCTGTGTGCGTCCAGTGTCCGTGTGTGTGTCTTCTGGTGAAGTGCACATGCGCTGGGCACAGTGCAATGCTTCAAAGCAGATGCTTCAAAGCCCGCCTGACGCGTTACACAAGACAGAGAGGGCGGGACCTATAAAATATTGCACGGCCGATCCAATCGGATTTCGGTAAATGAGGTAAGACCGAAAACATAAAACATGAAAAATCCAATCCGATACTGAGACGATTGTTGTGCAAGTGTTCACTCTGAGGATGTCAGATTTGCGATTAAGAAGCTTGGCCTGGGAAAGTGTAAAGTGTCAGTTGTTGAAGGGGTTTTCCTAAATATACGAATTTTCATGATATTACAATACAATGACTTTTAAAAGTAGATTGATTTTCACGCACATTAAATCAGTTGCTGGGGAGAATCTGCTGATTGCCCGCTGTTGTGACAGAAAATTAAACGCATATTACGGACAACAAAGCCAGTATTACTGTCAGAGTAAATTACACGCATTTTACGGAAAAAATTTAATGAGGTAAAAGGTCCCTTGCCATTTAATATAGACTGTTCCTACTAATGTTTTTGAACTACTGTTCTAGCGCCCGTTATTGTAACGGGCTTATATCTAGTATACTATATAATAATATAGTATAACTACAGTATATAATGCCTTTGAATTGATCATTTGCTATCTTTTGTATTTATGCATCTAAAGGCACTGAGATAGATAGTGGGGCAGTGACCTTGCCCCACTGGGATGCCTGGAACAAGGAAGAACAGGGAGAGGGGCTATATATTCTCCTGGACGCAAGAGGGCAGCTCCCCTGGATTCCATGCTTGGATGGTTCCTGAGCCATGGACTGCAGCTCTTCTACCACACCAGGAAGTGCTGCCGGAACAGGAACTAGATACACCCGGAGTGCTTCTGGGTGCAAGGGCAGAACTTCCGCCACACCTGGAAGTGCTGCTGGAAGATCATCAGGGAGCACCTGGAGCACATCCGGGTGAACTATAAAAGGGGCCACCTCACTCTATTCGGGGAGCCGGAGTCGGGTGGAAGAGGACGGAGCTTGCGATTGGAGGAGTAGAGGCGGCAGAAGAAAAGAAATACAAAAGGGACTGTGAGCTAGATTGTGGTGTTTTGTGCACTGTGCATGTTGTGTGCAATAAACGGGTGTACTTTCGACATCTGGAGTCCATGTCTGTCTGTGTCGAGGCTGATCTTTCATAATATACAGAATGACACTATATTAGACAGATATAAAAGGTACTTTATTAATCCTGTTTTATGAATTTTGAGTACAACATTTACATTCACAGCCTTCAGTTACACTGCATAAATCTAAAACACTGTTAATAAAAGCCTATTAATAAAAGCATTTTCTTCAACGTGACTCCAGTATAAGTTATCTATGTTTGAAAATGTCAGTGCCACAAAAGCCAATTAAATTCACTGTTACATAAAATTTGTTAAATAATTTGCTTTTAAAAATATTGTTTAATATTTTCTAGTTTCTTTTCTTCAGCCTCTATATTGCGTTACACTGTTCTTTTTTTTATTTTTTAGCACTAAAATGTGGTGTTACGAGTTTCCTTCCTCAAAAGATGAACAGATCTCACTAGCAAGTACAGGAAATATAAAAGATGATAAAACTGAGCTGAAAGTAATGGAATACATGACTAAATATGGTAGCAAACATTTATTTACAACTTAGATTGAAAATAAAAGTTTACAGTAAGTGAAACGATCTATGTAGAAAAGCAAAAGGAACAGGAATCAGGATTTTGCTTATTAACAAAAACAGAAATGGAAACTGAGACAACACTGAACAGTTTGATTTAATGTAAGAAGCAACATCTGAAGCATAAATGAAAAGTAAAGCTGAAAACGATTCTGTGAATTTGTGCTGCTGTGTTAATTTAAATTAGTTTAAGAAGACATTACTAGCAACATACTTAATTAGTGTTAGCTGAAGTGAATCAAAGTCCTGGTTAGTCCTTGTTTTTAATTTAAAGAAATGCCATTGCATTCATTTAGTAAACATCGAACTGACAAGTGTACCACTAACTTTCTCTCTATATATAAAAGAAAATCCTGGAATGGAAAGCAAATGCAAGGCTACAATACGTGATAATCTCGAAAGAGATTTTAAAGACCTGCGAGACCAAGGAGACTTGCCACTGTGCGTCTCACGGGGACCGTAAACATGAGACTTGGTGCCAAGAGATTGTCCCAGGGCCGTAGTGAAAAGGACAGCGGCTGTACAAGCTTTATAAAGATCGAAGGCCAGCGCGACAGTAGCTAAATCCTCCCTGCCCCCAAACACGAGCAGCGTTATACATCCTGCAAGAAAGAATTCAACGACGCCCACGGCCAGAAATAAAAGACAGGTATTGCTTTTACAACGTCACGCGAGACCAGGCAGTGAGCCATCATTTAAAACAAGTCAACAGACCTCTAAGCTAGCAGGGGGGTATTTTTCTGTACGTCACTTAAACCATCCGAGATCAGGTGCCTCATCTTGAATGAATTAATGCGAGTGAAACTCATCCAGATAAGTCGGTTTTTCAAACGCAGAGGTGTAGTAGATTAGTCGAGCTGGATCTAATCATACGAGATGAATGCGCGCGCCCGCGCTGAGTGAAAAGCCCATATATATTGAGTCTAGAAAACATGATCAGCAAGTCTTTGATAGGCTGCAACAAAATGACGAAACAACGGGCGCATTTTTTTTTTCACACACGCGGCGCAAGACCTTTTATTCGAAGGACATGAAGAATTTCAAGATTCAATATACACAAGCGGTAACACTGCAAAAGCAGCCCAGACCAGAAAAGACGGCTGGCAAAAAGTGGCCGAAAAAATTAAACTCTAAGTAGTGTGCATTGTACTTAGTGAATGCAGCGTTTCATTTCCTATGTGTCAGATTAATTATTATTTAATATGTCATAATTCCAGATCAAACGTGAGCACAAGGAGAACATGGGAACAGGTTAAAGTGAAGTACAAGAATATACTTCAAACTGGTAAATATTGGTATATAACTATTTAAAGAATTGTTGACATAAAGAATCATATATAATATAAAAAACATTAATTTTAAAGCTAATAAGGAGGCAGACAAGCAAAAAACAGGTGGAGGTCCACGCGGTCCAGACCTAACCCCTGCAGAAGAGTTGGCTCTCCAGCAAAATGCCCATCGCCCTATTTCTGAGGGCATTCCACGGGGAAGCTCCTCCTCAGAACCAGTGGCAGGATGCAGTGGTCACTTCATTTCAGGTAAAGGATGGTCATTGCATATTTGTCCTCCATGTGTGCTATAGGTATGTTCCATATAGCCCTCTTTTTTGTTGGGTCAGTTGCAGGGAATGTCATATCCCTTGAACCTGTGTCTGACCAACGAGATATTAACGAAGGTCAAATATTGGATGAAGACACTGTGTCTGATTATTCATCAGGAGGAGAGGTACACTTTCCAAATAATGTTTGATCAAACTCCACTCTGATCAGTTCCATGTGCCCCAATCACATTTGGAAATCCTGGTAATGAAACTGTTAGGCTGATTGTGGGATTCTTTATGGAGCTGTGGGTGTTTTAGCCTGTGTATTACCTACCTGCAATGGCATGAAACGCCTCTTTTATTGTCTGCACACGCAGGTGTCCAGGAAACACAATGAAAACCTGAAGGAAATGTTTCAGAGCCAAACAGACTTTACGAATTGCCTGGCAAACTGCACTTTTCGATAGATGTTCCGCATCGCCTGCAGTATATAAAAAAAGTGCCGCTTGCAAGAAACCTCAAAGCAATGCATACTGTCTGTGTGGTTGTGAGAGCCCGACTTCGCCGAGTTTGGCTTCGAATATACTGAGCTAATAAATCTTTGAGGTACAATATTCCCCCTCGGCTAAAGCGGTATCTTTCGTACAGAATTTCCTCCGGGGGCAATAAAGGATCTTGCCGATCGCGCAAAACCCTCTTTATATGAAATTCTCTTCGTATAATTTGCGCACCAATACCAATCGGTCGCTCATTCATGAACGGCGAAGCCCTGACTGGATGACTTCCACACCGTCACTGATCACGTGTGTAAACTAATCCTTGTTTACGCAGAGCAAACCTGCTCCAAGCAGGTTTGCGGATTTGGATGTGTTGCTATGACAACGCTTCCAGCAAGAGTTTCAAAAAACCGACAGATCCAGGATCAGGCCAAATCGTCAACAATTACATCTGGCTAAGCGAGTAATCCACGTACGAAAAATACCCCCCAGTTGTTGGATTGCTTCTGGCAGGCAAGCATAATGTGCTCGGAGCTCTTAAAACAACGACATGCTACAGGGCAGAAGAGGCAGCTAGCAAGCAGCAAAAAGAGAGCAAATGATCCAAATGCATATCCTTAGCGTACGTTCAGCCGCAACACCCTTCACAACATGAGTAGTATTATACGTCCGGGAAGAAAGAGATGTAACCACGCTCGGGGCAGAAAATAAAGAAACAAGTATTGTTTTTACAAAAGTTTTTAAAGTAAAAGTGAAAATAATGCATATGTAACAATTCACAAGAAAATAACAATCTCTTTAAATTGTAGATTGCCTGCCTAAGGTAAAGTCATCCCTGATGAATGGGAACGTGGGAATGAGGGGTCCTTTCATCGGATTAGCGCTATTTCAGATGTGGAATGGCAAAATGGGAGAGGCAGCTTGATGAATGACGTCTCCAGGACTTAAAACAAATCCAAATCATATTATGTGATATCATCTAATGTGAAATTCTACTTCGTACTTCTAGAATTTTTATTTTTATACTGTATTGAGGATTTATTCTGTTCTATGTATTGTACTGTATTGTATTGACCCCCTTCTTTTTGACACCCACTGCACGCCCAACCTACCTGGAAAGGGGTCTCTCTTTGAACTGCCTTTCCCTAGGTTTCTTCCATTTTTTCCCTTCAAGGGTATTTTTTGGGAGTTTTTTCTGGTCTTCTTTGAGGGTCAAGGCTGGGGGGCTGTCAAATGGCAGGGCCTGTTAAAGCCCATTGTGGCACTTCTTGTGTGATTTTGGGCTATACAAAAATAAATTGTATTGTATATCTGGTAAACCAAACACAGGGGTTGGCGAGCGGAGCCCCTTAGTTTAGTATAATTTTCAGTGTCCCTGGATGTTGAAGAAAAACATTTACCTCAGAAGGTTTGTGCAAGCCTCCTCACTGACTTAATGAGTTCTGCACTGAAGAGGATTATTAGAGACACCACTGAGTCTCATCAAAGTGTTATTTATACTAAAACAGAGCAAAGAATTTTTCAGCACTCCGACAATAACTAGTAATGGCCAACTCCAGAATCAGTGCCATATACTGACACACACTCATTAGTCAAGTTTGGAAGAAGTACAAAAGGTTCAGTATGCCAAAGCACATTTCCCAGGGCATAAAGTTCTTCTTACAAAATTGAGGGTGTGGCACTTACTGCAGAAGATAAAATAGAAGAATGTATTATTACTCTTTTAAAAGAAGGCCCCACTTCACACAGAGGAATCAATAGTTAGACCCTTGCATCTGCCCTTATTGACACAACATTAAGGTGCAAGAATTTAAGTGAGGTGACTAAAGTGGCCTGTACTCCATGTAATATGGAATTTAATTTTGGAAATATTAAAGTAGTACGGTCCATTAGAGAAGATAAAATTCAGGTTAAAGCATGTCACACAAGGCATTAGCTTGACGCTAAGGTGGGGGTCTTAGTAGTCATTCCTCAACTATTGTTCAAGACTTCTCTTAGCATTCCGGAGCAGTTCTCAGTATTGAAAGTGACCAAGCAGGCTCTCCCTGTTGAGCCAAAGTATCAATATTGTAGACAAGAAGGAACACGCAAGAAATTAGTTTCTATTCCAAAAACTGGTTCAAACCAATAGAATTTTGTTTAAATAGCATCGGTATAACTAGACAGGAAGCTTTAAAATATGAGGAGAGGCTTCATAACGTTAAACATTTAGAGTGGCTGTTTGCTTTATATGTAACAAGAAAATGAATGAGCAACCATAAACAGAGTGTCTAGGGTGGACAGGACAGCATAACAGGAAAAATGGAGTGATGTCCTGATCAGGGGTTTTCCCAAAAATTCCTGTAGCTACTGCAACTCTATGTAGGAATAAGAAAATGTATGCAAGGATGGATGAATTATATTGAATGAACTGTACTTAATATACATCTTGTAGCTGCTGGAATATAAGGTGTAATCAGGCACGGGTAAAACACGTGTCAAAAGAATTCTCAAAGTCCAAAAGTTTGTTTTAAAAGTATTTAGTGAAAGTTAAAGCCAAATAATCCATACAAGAATAAAAGGAAAAATCGTTACATAAGAATAAAAGGCAAAAAAAAAGGGTAAAATGTATTTTCCATAAATTAGCTTTTCTTGAAAGAACTTTAGTTATTTCACTATTCAAAGATTCTTCATTTCTTCTTCTGTACGCCTTAGCGTATGGCACGGTACTTAAGTAAACAAGTTTTATTTAAGTGTTATTTCTCACATTCAAAGAGCCCGTAGGCCTTCAAGCACGGTCACGTGCATAAGCATGAACACAAGCGTGAGTACGGTCACGGTTAAAAACTGTATGCCTATACGCCTTATACAAGGTAAGGCTGTCACTAACTGAAGAATAATATTTACTTGAAGCAGTTAGAAAAGACAAGAATGTACCAATAGAAATCTATTTACAAGGGTTATAGGAACCTCCCATAGATTATGCATTGTCCTCTAATAAATATTCATAAATTTTATAGAACTAGGAAAATAGCTCTTACACATCTGATTTTTAAAGGAACATCAGCTCCAAATGAATTTACAAAATAAAATAAGGTTCTCAAAAAACTATTACAACCATATCATGGCAAATAGAAATTGCAACAGAACACATACTAACTACCCAGTAGTGCTAGAAAAGACATACCTTGTAAAACAGTAAGCGTCACCACTGCATTTACATTGTGGCCCAGCTTTTCGATTCCACACCAGTATGATCCTGAGTCCGATCTCTCCAGCCTATTGAAGGTCACAGTAAACACTCCGCGGTCTTGATTGTCATTGATAACAATTTTATCTCCTCTTGTTTGAGGCTTGCTGGTATTGGTCAGTATGTCACAATTACGAGACTTGTCTCCTCTGCACCAGTACTTAGCAAAGGTTGAGTATTCTAAATGGTAGAAGCACTGCACACTGGCTGCTTGTCCTTCAAAGCCCGAGATGTTGTTTGCACTTACTGACAGAGTGGAGACACCTGCACAAACCAAAAGGGTTTAGAAACATTTAAAAATGAAATATTTTTCCATTGTTTTTCTTCTAACAAACTATGCCATAGTCTTGTCTTCTGCAGTTGGTGTTTTTGACTTTTTGCTATTTTTTTGTTTGGTGTTATTTGATACCTTTGTTTATTTATATTGCCTGCATTGCGTTTTTAACCTACTGCCTATTCTCCAGCACAATTTTAAGATTGCAGAAATAAGAAAATATATATGTTGCTTTTGAAGTGGCACAGTGACTGATTCCAGTGTCCTGAGTTTAAATCCTGTGCCTAGACATTGTCCGTATGGATTTTATACATACTTTGTGTCTGCATAGTGTGGGATATGGCCGGCCGTTCATCCCGGCCAATACCAACACGCTGCCAGGTGGAGCCCTTCTTGCAGCATGGAGGTGCCCCAAGTTCCAGCAGGGCATCATGGACAGTGGAGTTTTACATCACAGCCCTGATGGATACCATGGGGGCCTCCAGGGGATGCTGCAGGGAGGAGCAGGGACTGCTACTTTCCCTATAACCCGGAAGTTCTTCCCAGTCATGGGAGTGGAAGAAATGATGTACTTCCAGGATAAAGAAAAAGAAGAGTTTTGATCTGACCTGGAAGCGCTAGGAAGTCACATGGACTGAGGGACCAAGGCATTTCCAGGTCAGGGACTATAAAAGGACTCTGGGAGATCCCAGCAATGAGTTGAGTCGGGAGGAAGGGTGACAATGCGTCTGGGAGTGGAGGATTGTTTATTGTTATTAGTATTGTGTATATTTATGAGTATAGTGGAGTGGAGGGTGCTTGGTGCACATTATTGTCCGAATAAAATAAGTTATTGGACTTTTATCTGGTGTCTGGCATCTGATCCGAGGGTTCAAGGGGACGACAGCGCCCCCTATCTGTCACAATAGGTATTCCGCCTGGTATTTCAGTTTTCTTCCCATATCTCGAGGCACATGCAGGTTACATTAACTAGTGACTCTAAAACTGGTGAGTGACAGTGTAAGTGGGTTCTCTAATGGATTGGTGTCATATTTGGTTTTTATTTTCTGGCCTCCTATCTAGTGCTTTTAGGACAAACCCCAGCCCCACACAAACTGAATTGTATTAAACAGCTTTGAGAATTTTGTGCTTTGCTTTTGTCATGGAGAAAACTTCTTCAGAAAAAAACATGAAGAGTCTTCAGATAAGCAGTCAGAATTAGACTTTATTGCAGTGCATAGGAAACCATTGCAGAGCACATAAAGCTGTCTCTGTTCAATTGAAATGAGCCCAGTGGGTTGGGCGCAGTTCATTTTTATTTCAGTTCTAATTACAAAATATCTCCGCATCATATATCTTTCTCATCATCCACTTTACATGTAATCTCATAACAGTGACCTTGTGCTGTAACTATGTTCTTAACAATTACCTCACCTTGTAAACTTTATTCCTCTAATAATTATCAGTCTTTTCATAACTATCATTAGGACTCATATGAGAAACTGAACTTCTTAATTTATAATTGCTTGTTACACCAGCATCCCGTGAAGCTAAAATCAGAGGCAGCTGTGCTGGAAAGGGAAACATGCAGCTTCACTGATAAGGGCTAAGCTGGTGGAACTGGAAGCAGGCAGGTGGCCTTGAGCAAACAAGCAGAGCACTAAGTACCCCTTAAATTCTTATATTGCTTAAAGCCAACTTATATAATACATTTTCCTTTAACTTGATTAAGATATTCGTAAACCTTACTATATAACCCAGCCACAGTGATGATTGTGGATGCACAGACCAGTGTGTTTCTTTGTGCCGGTCCCAAGCCCAGATAAATGGGGAGGGTTACGTCTGGAAAGGCATCCGGTGTAAAATTTCCAGATCAACATGCGGACAACAATACAGATTTTCATACTGGATAGGTCAAGGCCCAGGTTAACAATGGCCGCCACCAGTACTGTTAGCCAACAGGGTGCTGGCAGAAATTGGGCTACTGTTGGCCGAAGAAGGAGAAGAAGAGGGGAGAGACACATCCAGAGGAAAGAGGCGACGAGAAAGGTAAAGAGAGTGGAACTGTGGGTAGGAACTTTGAATTTTGGCAGTATGACTGGTAAGGGGAGAGAGTTAGCAGATATGATGGAGAGAAGGAAGGTTGATATATTGTGCGTGCAAGAGACTAAATGGAAGGGGAGTAAGGCCAGGTGGATCAAAGGTGGATTCAAATTGTTCCATCATGGTGTGGATGGGAGGAGAAATGGTGTAAGGGTTATTCTGAACGAACAGTATGTCAAGAGTGTTTTGGAAGTGAAAAGAGTGTCAGACAGAGTAATGATTATGAAGCTGTAAATTGGAGGTGTGATGATGAATGTTGTTAGTGCATATGCCCCGCAAGTTGGGTATGCGATGGATCAGAAAGAAGATTTTTGCAGTGAGTTGGATGAAGTGATGAACAGTGTACCCAAGGGACAGAAAGTGGTGATTGGAGCGGATTTCAATGGGCATGTTGGTGAAGGGAACAGTGGAGACGAGGAGGTAATGGGTAGATATGGTGTCAAGGAAAGGAATGAAGAAGGTCAGAGGATAGTGGATTTTGCCAAAAGGATGGACATGGCTGTGGTGAATACGTATTTTAAGAAGAGGGAGGTACATAGGGTTACATACAAGAGTAGAGGAAGATGCACACAGGTAGATTACATCCTATGCAGAAGAGTTAATCTGAAGGAGATTAAAGACTGCAAAGTGATGGCAGGGGAAAGTGTAGTTAGACAGCATAGAATGGTGGTCTGTAGGATGATGTTGGAGATCAAGAAGAGGAAGAGAGAGATCAAATGGTGGAAGTTGAAAAAGGAAGACTGCAAGGTTGAGTTTAGGGAGGAGGTGAGACAGGCACTGGGTGGCAATGAAGAGTTACCAGACAGGTGGACAACTACAGCAGAGGTAGTAAGGGTAGACAGCAAGAATGGTGCTTGCCGTGACATCTGGACAGAGGAAGGAGGAAAAAGAAACCTGATGGTGGAATGAGGAAATACAGGAGAGTTTACAGAGGAAAAGGATGGCAAAGAAGAAGTGGGATAGTCAGAGAGATGCAGAAAGTAGACAAGAGTACAAGGAGATAAGGCGCAAGGTGAAGAGAGAGGTGGCAAAGGCTAAAGAGAAGGCGTATGATGAGTTGTATGAGAGATTGGACACTAAGAAGAGAAAAGGACCTGTACCGATTGGCTAGACAGAGGGACCGAGCTGGGAAAGATGTGCAGCAGGTTAGGGTGATAAAGGATAAAGATGGAAACGTACTCACAAGCGAGGAGAGTGTGTTGAGCAGATGGAAAGAGTACTTTGAGAGGCTGATGAATGAACAGAATGAGAGAGAGAGAAGGTTGGATGCTGTGGAGATAGTGAATCAGGAAGTGCAACAGATTAGCAAAGAGGAAGTAAGGACAGCTATGAAGAGGATGAAGAATTGAAAGGCTGTTGGTCCAGATGACATACCTGTGGAAGCATGGAGGTGTTTAGGAGAGATGGCAGTGGAGTTTTTAAGCAGATTGTGTAATGGAATTTTGGAAAGTTTTTCCTTATTTTATAAAGCACAGTTATTTCCATCTTCCATTCTTAAATAAGATGTGTAAAGCATCATTTATTGAAGCACACTCAGCCACACTCTGTAACAGACAAACATACTAGGATACCCAGTGGAATGTTAAACAAAGAAGGAATCATCAAAATTGTGATTTATAGAAAAAATACCACTGACTTTCAAGAAACAAAAAGTGGAAAAAGTATTCAAGAACAACTAAAACATTTATCTCACAGGAGATCCCTATTTACGAATATATTAAACCTGAATATAAATGTAATGATTCTTATTACTGCGGTGGGCTGGTGCCCTGCCCGGGGTTTATTTCCTTCCTAGCGCCCTGTGTTGGCTGGGGTTGGGTCCAGCAGACCCCCGTGACCCTGTAGTTAGGATATAGTGGGTTGGATAATGGATGGATGGATGGATGATTCTTATTACCTTAGTAAAAACCATTAATGCCATGGAAGAAGACATGTTGAAAGAGCAGTGAGATACAATTTCACATTTTTGGAGTACACTCTTCATGTTCTCCCCATGTCTGTGTGGGTTTCCTCCTGGTGCTCTGATTCCATCCCACTGTCCAAAGGCATGCAGGTTAGGTGAACTGCTAAACTGGCTCTAGTGTGTGTGTTTAGTGTGGGTGAATGTTCGCCATGCGATGGACTGACGCCCTATCTAGGGTTTGTTCCTGCCTTGTGCTCTATGCTAGTTGGGATTAGGCTCCAGTTCCCTATGCGACCCCGGTCTAGAAAACAAAATGACTGTACATCTAATATTTACATCTGACAAATACGACTTTAGGAAAGACTCTTTAAGATACATACCTTCAACAACAGAAAGTTTCACCACCGCACTACTCTTGTTGTTGTCCAACTTTTCAATACCACACCAGTAGGAGCCCGTGTCTGATCTCTCCAGACTATTGATGGTCATTGTGAACACTCCGCGGTTTTCATCGTCTCTGATAAAAAATTTATCTGTAGTTTTTTGAGTCTCATTTTTTTTATGCAGTGTTATACAATTACTCGGCTTGTCTCCTCGGCACCAGTACTTAACAAAGTTTGAGTATCGCAAATTATAAGAGCATTGCATACTGGTTGCCCGTCCTTCAAAACCAGAGACGTGGCCATTGCTCACTGACAAGCTGGAAACACCTGGAAAAATAAAAAATAAAAAAAAAGGAAATACCTCATGCTTTCATACATGAAAAACTTGTCCAGTAAATGTGACATTGGATTTCTTGCTTCTATCTACAGTATACTAAAGTCTTGTGTTTTGCATTTGGTGTTTTTGACTTTTTGCCAGACTTTTTGTATAAGTCTCAGGTCTAGAATTTTTAGATATTGTATATATACTCGCGGATAAGTTCTCCTGCGGATATAATTATTATATTATAATTACAAGTATAATTTCTGGTATTGGGCGCCACGGTGGGGCAGTGGGTAGCGCTGCTGCCTTGCAGTTAGGAGACCCGAGTTCGCTTCCCAGGTTCTCCCTGCGTGGAGTTTGCATGTTCTCCCCGTGTCTGCGTGGGTTTCCTCCCACAGTCCAAAGACATGCAGGTTAGGTGCAGTGACGATCCCAAATTGTCCCTAGTGTGTGCTTGGTGTGTGGGTGGGTGTGCGTGCCCTGCAGTGGGCTGGTACCCTGCCCAGGGTTTGTTTCCTGCCACACGCCCTGTGTTGGCTGGGATTGCCTCCAGCAGACCCCTGTGACCCTGTAGTTAGGATATAATGGGTTGGATGATGGATGGATATATTGAAGGTGGCACGGTGCATTGGCGATCCTAAATTGTCCCTAGTGTGTGCTTGGTATGTGTGTGTCCTGCCTGGAGTTTGTTTCCTGCCTTGCGCCCTGTGTTGGCTGGGATTGGCTCCAGCAGACCCCCGTGACCCTGTAGTTAGGATATAGAAGGTTGGATAATGGATGGATGGATGAATGATATATTGAATGGTGCATGACATTCAAATAAAATGTTTATGTCACTCTCATGAAGTAGTCTTTACAACAACATCAAGAATAAAGCTGCAATGAGTACTAAGATGGAAACCCCGAGACACACACACTGAATAAGAGTAAAGCCCAATAACGAACATTGTTATTTAACAATGAATGTTCCATGGCTTTACTTTAAAGAGGAATCATCTTCCCAATATTTAGGTCACAGGAAACACCTCATAAATCACTGAAATGAACCCCGGCTATTCTTGCACTGTTTATGAATTTGTGTTCACTCTTGCAGTGTTTTCTTCCAGAGTTGCGTGCCATGTCCCTCTCCATGATCCTCCTTTATCTTCTGCAAAGCTGTATTTATCCAATGCATCAGGAGTTTCTACCTGCCTTCTCAGGATCGTAAAGTGTAACCCAGAGGGTCATAGAATGGAAAGCTCAGTAGTGTATTTATGTGACCCTTCACTTTCAATCACTAATCCAGATGTGTTTATCTTCAATGTAATACGCTGGTTATTACAACACAGTATGCATCAACGTCCATCTGTGTGATGATACTGTGCTATCTTTTGTGATTCACATACCATATGTGTACTCATCCATCCATACCTGGGGCATTTATATCTTTGTGTACACACCACCAGTCACACCAACAAGTGCAGGTTGGTTGTAACATACACAAACCATCACTGTTACAAAGCTCCATTTTCCCTGTGCTCAAAAAGGGCAATGTTACCAAAGCCTTTTAATTTTGGGATAACAGCACATGACTTCTCCATGTAGACAGAGTGATATGTTACAAATATTATTTCATTTCTGTCAAATCAGCATCTTTTTATGGATTCATTGTTGTTCACTGTTTCCAAAATATTCTGCCTTTCTCATAAAGTGTGTGCCGATGTCTGCCTGAACACCATCTTCTGGCCTCTCCTAGTGAGTTAGGGCAGCTCACAAGCTCTCCTAAATCCTGGATAAGTTAGCAGTAGTTTCCTAAATTAGGAAAATTGAGTACTCCTAATCCTAAGAGTAGGATCAAATTTGTGTCACTTTTGAGATTTTTGAGTCAGTTACAACCGTTTTCCAACTCATGGATGCTTGTTAAATATGGGTACTGTTTTTGCTTTAACAATAAAGAATCTTATCCAGTTGATCAGTGTAAATAAAAAGCCAAATTAAATCCACTGTGATTCAATGTTTTAAAAAAATGAAATGTGAATAGGTGAAAAGTTTTCACATGCACTATAAATTTTTGGTTTTATAAGTCAAAAGTGAACTTGCATCAATTTCTCTAGACTAATCTTAAGTATCTCTGTTGGTAGTAAAAACTCTTTAAGAAACATACCTTCTATAACATTAAGTGTCACAACCTGATCATCATTGTAGCCCAGATCTTCGATACCACACCAGTATGAGCCTGCATCTGACCTCTCCAGTCTATTGATAGTCATTGTAAACTCTCCACGGGATTTATTGTCTCTGATTAAAAATTTATCTCCATTGCTTTGAGTCCCGCTGGTTTTACACAGTGTTACACAATTCCTCGGCTTGTCTCCTCGGCACCAGTACTTAACAAAGTTTGAGTATCCCGAATTATAGGAACATTGCATGCTGGTCGCTTGTCCTTCTAAACCTAAGATGTGGCTACTGCTTACTGACAGAGTGGAGACACCTGTAAAAATTAAAAACAGAGAAAAGTCAGACAGTGGTTCTTTATAAGCATTCAGAACTGAAGAACATTGTCCAGTATGTGGCTTCTTAACTGAATATTCAACTTCTCACTTTATACCATAGATATCTAGTGTGATCTTTTCAAGGTAGCTGTCCTCATGACTGCCTGCCACATCTTTTACTAACATGTTCTGTCTTATGCATTCTTGTCCTGCAAAGAACTGATGAAGATGTGGCCTAGTCTTTGTCTTTTCTCCTCTTTACAAATGCTATTTGGCCCTGCACTTTGGAATCACTAATTATGGAATATATGAAGAACTACATTACCATCTATCTGCAAAACTTAAAAATAAAGTTCAATTTATTTAAACACGAATTTTTACATAAATATCATAACAGTTATCATTTCAGTGCTGAGTTTGCCTTCTTACACTAAGAGTTCAAGTGGCTATGTCATTTGGAAATCTTATTATTTCTGTGCAGAACAGTATCAGTATCAAATTATTGTTAATTAATAAAATTAAAGTACACTGCAAACAGGACTCTTTTGACATCTGCTAGTGGTTGTGAAAATTAAAATACATAAATAACTCAACCACAAAGAAAAAAATGCAGCAGAAACTAAATTTTACAACGGAAACATCAAACATGCATCAGTATTGACTAAAAATATAATTGTTTCCTAAATGGCGATGTTTAATTCAAATTTCTTTATGAGGTTTTACCCTGTATCTAAGCAGGAGAATGCATACTGATGAGTATTTCAATAAAGAATTTTTTTGAACCTTTGAGTTACTTTAATGTAAAGAAACTAAGGGGAAATAAATAACTTAATTTTTTAGTGCAAATAGAGATACTTTCAACGCTTGCTCACCATCTGTGGATGACAGTGAAAATTATAGTTGCTTACTGTGGTTCCAAGCAAAAATATCTCAATTGGGCAATGAAAACGGAACTGAAATAATGTGTATTGCTTTTTTCTTGGCAGTTATTGTAAGATTAAGGTGAACAGTTGAGAATGTTAGCACATTTTTGTAAAACCTAACCTAATGGACCCTGTCAAGCACTTACTTACTTAAAAAAAGCAAGAATTACATTTGTATAAAGAAATTAATTTAAGCAATCAAAGCAAACAGGAGAAATCTAAACACATGGCTATTGATTTGTTTGATGTGGTGTAATAGCCAGCAAGAAAACATAAAGTCAGATTAAAGAGTTTTTACCTTTTTAATTTGCTTTTGCAGTATCTGTCACAAATTTATTTGGAATTAGCTATCTAACTAGCATAACCAGTACCAAATACGTTCCTGCATTTTTTGAGTTGCTTTTTATTGACTTTTTAAGTTGTTGGGGTGAAATGTGACTGCTGGTGTTGTGATGCTGAGGAGACTGTTGTGGCTAGAAATTCTTGTACTCAATATTGAACATGTAAAGGGAATACAATTGGGAGAATGGCTAAACTTTTTTGTTCTTTTGTGTATGCAATACCATACCATACCATAGTATTTTCTAAATGCACATAATATTGAACAGGAGTCATGGAGGCCCTGGAGCCTGTCTCAGCAAGCATAGTGTGCAGGGCAGGAACAGACCCTGTGCAGGATGCCAGTCCATCACATACTGATGCACATACGCACATACACTAGGGACATTTTAGCATCACCAAACCTGCATGTCTTTGAACACGGTGGGAAAACCATTCAAACTCCACACAGGGAGGACTCGAAATGTGAACTGTCCTCGGCTGCTTTTCATTACAAAAGACTTGATCAGTGGTAAATTGTCCGATCACAAAAGACGATCTTTTCAGCCCCTGTTTTTCAATGCTTTACATTGATTTAGTTGTAGTGCTCCTATATGCGAGTTATTAAGGTAATTAAGCCAGTGCGCATTTTCTTCATTTTTTTTTGTTTGCAGCAAATTTCCTGTAGTGTAAACAAAGAGCAGCAAGTCAAGACTTCTTTTACAAGAGAGTGAGAGGTGATTGGAATATTAGCCTTTACGTTAAACAAAGTGAAGTAATAAACTGAGAAAAGGGCATTGGGGGTCGTCCTGTGCAATTTGACAAACGGCAAGAAAAGTTTCTTTAATGAATTCTAACCTTTTTATTTTGAACTTTAAATAAAATGGGACACTATTTGAGTTTGGAAGGTGAGTGAGTTTGTGTTAAGTGAGGCAGCTTAAAGTTTTAATTGGAAAAATAAAAGATAAAGAAGAATTCAAAATTCCAATAGATTAGCAGTTTGTGAAGTACTCAGACTAGCCCATCTGGCACCAGCAACCAAAGCCACATTCAAAGTCACTTAAATCACCTTTCTTCTCCATTCTGATGCTCGGTTTGAACTTCAGCAGATCATCTTGACAATGTCTACATGCCTCAATGCTTTGAGATGCTATTGATATTTATGTTAACAAGCAGTTAACTAGGGGTACCTAATAAAGTATATCAATTTTAAGTTTAGATTTTTGTTAGAGAAGTAAATGGCGAACAAAGATTAACACTAAACACGTGGACTCGGGAGCTCTGTAAGCCGCAGCCTGCACGGGCACCGCCATTTTTCACCTTTACACGTCAATATTGCTGCTACTTCTTTGTCTTGTCTTGTTTGTGTTTTAATTTTAAATTTTAATTTTAATTCTATTTGTAATTTATTTTTAATTTATTATTTGCACTTCATGTTGTTACACTGTGGACCCTGAGCTTCACAATTTCATCTGTATACTAGTACAGGGGTGGGCAAATTCATTCCTGGAGGGCCGCAGTGGCTGCAGGTTTTTGTTCCAACCCAGTTGCTTAATAACAAGCACTTATTTGTCAAGTAACACTTCTGCTTCATTTTAGTTATCTCCCTAGTTAAGATTTTGAACCCTTATTGCTTATTTAAGTCTTAAACAGCTGCATTCTTGGTTTTTAATTGCTCCTTATTAGCAATAAGATGCAAATGACAAAAGAAACCAGCAGTTATCCATTTTGCTTGTTACCCTTTACACCTGTGTGTATTTATTGTGCACTATTTGGTTTAATTAAATACTTGGAAGGAAAGAGAAGAGAAAAAAGTGAAGGATTGAGAATTACTCATCCGTTTTACACTTCAGAGTATTTGGATGATATCCTTAGAATGGAAAATAAAATCAAGGATATGAGAATGACTTGACATAGCAGAGTTAAAGCACTAAAAAGCCATGAAATGTAATTATTGGCAAGGATTGTTTTCTAATTAAGCAACTGGGTTGGAACAAAAACCCGCAGCCACTGCGGCCCTCCAGGAATGAATTTGCCCACCCCTGTACTAGTATATGGTTAAGATGACAATAAAGTTTGCTTTGACTTTGACTTTGAAATGGTGAAAACTACAATTTATAGTTAAGCTTTCTCTCAGATGTGTATATTACAGAAAAAAATAACAACATGACAGTTTGTAAGCATTTCATTTTCTTTTATGCATATATATTGTGGATAAATATTTTTGCACATATTTTATTAGTTAAAGCATTTATTTTAAGGAAATTGTATTTATTTCAGTATTTTATGGTCATTGAACAATAAGCCTACATAACTTCATTTTGTTAATAAAAAATGAACAGTTACACTTGTGGTCTATAGTTTAACTAGCAAAATACCCGTGCTTCGCAGCGGAGAAGTAGTGTGTTAAAGAGGTTATGAAAAAAAAAGGAAACATTTTAAAAATAACGTAACATGATTGTCAATGTAATTGTGTTGTCATTGTTATGAGTGTTGCTGTGTTTTATATATATAAAATACACACACACACATATAAACATATATATATATATATACATATACACATATATATACATATCTACATATATATATATATATATATATATATATATATATATATATATATATATATATATATACATATACACATCCACATATCAACATATATATATACACATATGTACACACACACACGCTTTATGGGTGATGATTGTTTTACTCTTTTTATCTTTATTTTATTTTATTGTAGAATCAACTCCTATCTGCGCACAGCAGGGCAGCCGTGGGCGGATGCGTATGGTGTATTCACTCCATGTTATCGTGCATTGCGCTGTCAGTGGTAT
Organism: Erpetoichthys calabaricus; assembly: GCF_900747795.2. NCBI lineage: Eukaryota > Metazoa > Chordata > Cladistia > Polypteriformes > Polypteridae > Erpetoichthys > Erpetoichthys calabaricus. Next base: position 193,789,724 of record NC_041399.2, read on the forward strand.
TTTGATAAAAGAATTTGAACAACATATAAGAAGCGTATAAATTATTAAACAGTAAAACATTAACATTTAAGAAGTAAAGTTACATTAAGTACTACTGCAGTGCCTTCGGGTATACCTCATTTTTTGTTTGCCCATTACATGCTTAAATGTATAAATTTTTTGGTGCACCTACCCGAGAACACGCGACATATAACAGAGCGTGGGAGAAGCATGGATTTTAAACACGCGTTGAGTTCATCTGCTGGTCTCCCTCGTGGAATAACTGGTAATGTTTGACTAAAATCTACAGCGAGTAAAACGACATTACCTCCTATTTTTTTTTTTACGATCTCTGAGATCTTGCTTTTTTCGGTTCAAGGCTTCATAAGCTCTTTTATGTTGTATGGTGTACTTATCCCAAACCATCATCTTTGAATGTTGCAAGACTTTCGCCTTGTATGTAGATCGGGGTAATTACATTCATTGCATTCCTAGTGTGAATCACAATCTGATTGTATGGGTGGTTACCTGGCACTGTAGGGTTGCCACCCGTCCTTTAAAATACGGAATCGTGCCGTGTTTGAGAATGAAATTGCGCGTCCCGTTTTGAATCAATACTGGACGGGATTTATCCCGTATTTTTTTTATAATTTTTTTTTTAAAGCAGCGTCTCATGCAAATCATCCCACACGCATTTTATGAAGATGCCTCCTTTCCTAGTTTTGATTGGGTAATACTTGATGTCATCGTTAGTTTGATTGGTGTTTTTAACTGTCCAGTGAGGAGGGCGTGTCTTTTAAGTACAGTCTGCAAAGTGTTGGCACTGAGATGTGGCGTCAGCGCCATAGTTGAAGCCCCTAACGTTGCGGTCAGCAAGTCGGCTAACATCCGCCATGTGCCGTCTTTCAGTTGCGAGAAGCAGATCATAGAATGGTTGAAACTGTTGCCCCTAACGTTGCGCCACGGCGTGTGGTTCGTTTATACCTCGTGTCTTCTCATTAAACTTTTATCTCGCGAATATGTTATTGCAATCCGCAGCGGGAGCGTTTCTATAAACTTAATTTAAACTTACGTTTTACACCGTGCTTTGTTTCCCTTATGAACATGCTTGTATGCTTAACTCGCTCCGTTCTCAATTGTTTAATTAATTTTTTGCTCTTCGCTGTTTGCGGCTGTTAATCCATTTCCCCCTACTTCGTTCTTTTATCTCGCGAATATGTTATTGCAATCCTTAACGGGAACGTTTCAATAAACTGATTGAAAATAGTTTTGCATTTACCTTTTCAGTAAAAGGCGAGCTTTTAAGCCTGAGAAATCACCCCGTAAATGCACACGTTTAATTGGACATGTGTTAATATGTATGGTTACACAGTATTAAAAGACAGTGAACAACGTCAGTTACCTTTGTTCCCGCGTTTGATAAAAGGTGAGCTTTTAAGCCTGAGAAATCACCCCGTAAATGCACACGTTTAATTGCACATGTGTTAATATGTATGCTTACACAGTATTAAAAGACAGTCAAAAATTAACGTCATTTACCTTCGTTCCCGCGTGTGACTCGTGCTGTAAATGTCTTCCTTGTTTTTAGTTCACGTGATTACGTAGGAGGCGTGATGACGCGATACGTGACTCCGCCTCCTCCATTACAGTGTATGGACAAAAAATATGTTCCAGTTATGACCATTACGCTTTGAATTTCGAAATGAAACCTGCCTAACTTTTGTAAGTAAGCTGTAAGGAACGAGCCTGCCAAATTTCAGCCTTCCACCTACACGGGAAGTTGGAGAATTAGTGATGAGTGAGTCAGTCAGTCAGTGAGTCAGTCAGTCAGTCAGTGAGGGCTTTGCCTTTTATTATTATAGATTATAAAAATACCAAAGTTAACACTTTAAAATAGGACATAATAATTTAATGCTTCTTGTTAGGCAGGAGCTTAGTGTAAAAAGTTTTTTAAAGGAATAAAGAAATAAAAGTTTGGAGTCGGTATTGGAAACGGCTGATCCAGTAACATGAAATTGGTGATTGGTATTGGCTTTAAATCAAACATGATCGAAGTTGTGATCCATTTTCCAAACTTTAGATCATATGCCTAGACGTTGCTTGTGTGGAGTTTATACAGTCTCCCTTTGTCAGTATGTGTTCTCGTCTTGGTACTCTGGTGTTCCTTTCACATCTCCATATGTACATGGGTTAGGATCTAAATTGTGAAGTCTAAATTGTCCATTGTGTGAGTGAGCCATCTGCTGGACTGGTGTCCTGTTCAGAGTTTTTTTCCCAGCCTTGTGCCTGGTACTGCTAGGATAGTCCTTAGTACCCCATGACCCTGAATTGGGTTTAAGAAGTTTAAGAATGTTGTATTTTCACCTGTGCCTGTATTTATCAAGCAACTCAGAGTGGAAAAAGGGCCCTAACAGGCTCAAATATCTCAAAGTGATGCAAATTGAGTCCTATTCTTAGGCATAGGAGTAATAATATTTAATCAGTTTTCCTAATTTAGGAAACTACTTCTAAATTCACCAGGATTTAGGAGAGCTCATGAGCTGTCCTTACTGACTTTCTAGGACCTGCCAGAAAACAGTGTTAAGGCAAAGATCCCTCCAGGAAAGGGGGAACGTTTTGGTAATGAATGAACTCATTTGACAGAGATGGAATAATATTTGTAGAATATCTTGTATGTTATCTCATTGCTCTGTCTATGCAGGGGAGCCATGTGCTGGCAGCCAAAATAATAGTGTTGATAACGTTCCATTTTTTGGCCACAGGGAAATTTCAGCTTTGCAACAACAATGATTCGGGTATGTCACAACCAACCATTTCTCAAATTTTGCACAAACCTTTAAATGTCCTTACAAGGTATACACAGGTTTGTACATTTGCTGACAACTCCACATGAGGCATTGTTAAAGCAAGCAGCATTTACATAAATCACTGGTTTTCCTGGAGTTGTTGGATGAAGGCTGGTGTCTCAGCAACAAACGCTAATGGTTTCACAGTCCAGATTGAAGGAGAAACTGATGAGCAAGAAAGACACAAAAAGTATGTTATGTCTATAAAAGATTTTATGGTATTGGACCTGATAAATTGTATTCCTTCTGCTTGGAAGCTGTAATTAAAAAATAATAATTCTTTAATAACTCTTCACATTTATATAGCGCTTTTCTCACTACTCAAAGTGCTCTCCACACAGGGAGGACCCAGAAGATGAACCCACAATCCCCTTACTGCAAAGCAGCAGCACTACCACTGCGCCACTTGTGCAAAAAACTGCACAAACCAACCATTGAGCACAATGTACGAACAGTAGCTCATATCAAGCTAACATTGGTTTGTCTGTCACTGCTCATTCTGGTAATGTTAACATTTACCTTCTGAATATACAGTGATTTACTCTAATAAACAAATTAAACATATAAAGAATTTCTGTACTTCCTGATCATGGTGGATTAAGGTCATAATCTGAAGTCAGACATACTTAGACTTTACAGACCATGCCCAAATTCTTGAGTAGTAATTCTGAGTTTCCAAAAGCAGAAATTATGAGTCCCAAGCTTTAGTCAAATGCAGGAATATTATTTACAGTAAATCAGAATTTCTTTTTATATCAACTAAAAATATAAATTTAATAATTCTTCCTATCTTATTAAACATCCCTGGAGTCCCTGGAAGAACATATTATATGTTGACAGTGTGAAACCAGTTTACATTTTTCGATTAATTGGTCAAGAGTGAACTTGCATCTCTTTCTGGAAGCAAACGTAACTATCTCACGATGTTAGCGAAGACTCTTTAACAAACATACCTTTCTTAACATCAAGTCTCACCACAGCATACTGATTGTTGTGGCCCAGCTTTTCGATGCCACACCAGTATGAGCCCACGTCTGATTTCTCCAGTCTATTGATAGTCATTGTGAAAACTCCACGGGTTTTATCATCAGTGAGAAAAAATTTATCTCCATTTTTTTGACTCTGGCTGGTTTTACGCATTATTTCACAATTCCAACTCCTGTCTCCTCTGCAGAAATACTTAACAAAGGTTGAGTATCCCATATTATAGGAACATTGCATGCTGGCTGCTTGTCCTTCAAAACCTGAGATGGCACTATTTCTCACTGACAGAGTGGAGACACCTGCAAAAACAAAAAAGGAGAAACATTTCATACGTCCACCATACCTAGCATTCAGACATGAAGAACTTGTCCAGTGCTTGTCTCTGTAGTTAACTGAATATCCAGCTACTTACCTTAACTCACAGATATCTAACGTGATGTTCCAATGGAAGCTATATGCTTGGCTGAATGCCGTGTGTCTTTTTGTTAACATTTTCTGTACTGCACACAAAACGTAGGAATACGCAGCCAGGGATCTGCTGTTGTCCACTACTTTTAAGTGTTATTTGACAATGCTAATTGAAATCTGTAAATTCGCAAAACTAATTATGGAATTTATGAAGGGCTGCATTACCAGGCATTTGCAAAAGTAAAAATCAGTCAAGTCTGGCTTCCTTGTTGTAGTACAGGGCTTCTTGCTTCATTTAGTGACGTTTTTGCCTGTTTCTTAGCTTTAAGTCTTTTGTTTGGTCTTTTTAACTACATTTGCCTACTGTATTTATAGTGCCTTATGTTGTATATTTTGTTGTATTGCCTATTTTCCAGGGAATCTTTATAGATTAAAACATATATTGTATATTTAGGCCAGCATGGTGGCACAGCGGGCAGTCTTGCAACCCCAGTGTCCTGGGTTCAAATTCTATGCCTGGACATTATCTGTCTGAAGTTTACACATTCTCCCCTGCTGACAGACCTATGACGTATTTCCGGGGTAAGTCTGGATGCTTCAACAGTAGTATGACTGTCACTATGGAGCTCTCTCTAGCAGCTTTTTTGGTCCCCCCAATCTTGTAGCCTATGTGGACACCCCTCCAAATTATTGAGTTCAGGTGTTTTGACCACAACCAGTAGTAACAGGTGCATAAACTCAAGCACATAGCTATGCACTCTCCACTGACAAAACATTAGCAGTAGAAAGGATTGTACTGGAGAACTCAGTGACTTTAAATGGGGCACTGTCAATGGGTGCCAACTTTACCATAAATCAGTATGTGAAAAATCTACTCTTATAGAACTGCTCTGGTTAACTGTGTTGTCATTATGAAATGCAGGCATCGAGGAGCAATAACAGCCTAGCTATGAAGTGGTAGACTATGTAAACTTAAAGAGGGTGGCCACTGAGTGCTGAAGCACATAGCATGTAAAAAGCACCTATCCTCTGTTGACTCACTCACAGCAGAGTTTCAGACTTCTGAAAGCAGCATCAGCTCAAGAACTTGATGAAATGGGCTTCCCTGACTGAGAAGCTGCACACAAACTTAATATCACTATGTGTAATGTTAATGTCTGGCTGGAGTGGTGTAAAGTATGCCGCCTTTTGGCTTGGGTGGAAACGTGCTCTTTGGAGTGGTAAAGGATGCTTCACTCTCTGGCAGTCTGATAGATGAATTTAGGTTTGGCAGATGCCAACACAATGCTTGGTTTGGGAAGGGATGTCAAACCAGCTCATATAGGGGTGCCAGTAAGGTATTAATGGACTTTTGGTAACATAGTGCATGTATACCTATGTATGAACCTATACATAATATATGCATAACCAGTTACGGCGGACTGCACGATAACGTGCAGTCAATACACTTGACTTATAGGTTTCCTACTCTTTAGCATTTGTTTGCTCAGAGGTTGATGCGCTTGCTGTTTCCTGAGCAGCTCTTCTTTTCTCCACCCTAGCGGCCCGCTCTCTCTTCTTCCGTCGGCATCTTTTCACGTTAAAACTGATTAAGTCATTGTGTTGCAATTACTTAGTACGTTTTTCTTAATTTTTCACTTAAGCTGGCACTTAAGTGTTCAATCTACCTCATGAATGATTTAAGATATGAAGAGGTAGAGGAAGTGACGGCGAAGGGGCTAGGGAAGAGAATGTCGCCTGTACGCATGCGCCGCACTGCTGCCCTGCTGCCGAGAGTTGATTCTACAATAAAATAAAATAAAAATAAAAGGTAATAAATATCATCACACCGAAAGCGGATAGCCGACGTCAAATTGTATATGTGTACCAAATTTCAGGTCAATAGGTCAAACGGTTTACAAGCTACAGGTGACTTAAAATCCTGGACAGACAAATGGACAGCCATGGTAGCGTATTATATAAGAAGATATATTAAGCTACAGAGGAAAAGGAATAAGTGATTTCTTGAACAAAAGAAGAGGCTGAAATTTTTCAGCAGGCTAAACATTTTTCCCAGTGCCTGTGGCAGGGTCTGTGGTTACTTGAAAAGCCAGTCTAGTCTTCTCTTTTCTCTCTGAAATAACATTCATATTGCAAGATATATGTTAACCTCTCACAATGACTTCATGTGATTACTTGATACTGTGGTGTCTGTATCTTTTTGACTGAATTCTGAGCCCCCTTTCAAGAGCTCAGGTGTCACGTGTTTCATCCCAAGCCTATTTTAAGAAGAAAGAATTTTACTGTACTCTGTACATGTGACAGTAAAATGAATTCAAACTAAATAAACACAAATTGAGAGAGAGAGAGAAAGAGAAAGAAAGGTTGGGAGCATGCACTGATACAGCGCGTTGCTGCACCCACCACACGAGGAATGACCTCAGGATGCCAAATCAGTTCCTGAGTGCAGCCATGCAATGGGTGACACCACAACACCACACTAGTGTGAGGTTTTTTACAGTGGCCAGAGTGCCAATCCTGCCACCAACCCTCATGTGTTCTCTGCAAGTGGGAGGGAAAAATAGCTGCTTCACAATTTTTATTGAAAATCTGAGCTATTAAAGTATACTGGGGCTTGGGTGGGGCCTGAATTCTGCTTTGTTGCTTTCCTTTTTTTAAATATCTGCTATTTTGTTGTCTTTTTTCTTTTCAGTATTGTTTTCCTAGTTTTATGAACTCATTTGTTGTATAAGTTCAACTTGATTGTATGCAATTAGGGAATCCATTCCCGGATGGGTTTATCCATTCCTGGGAATTCGGGAATTCCGCATTTCATTCCTGGGAATCCCGGGCTCCCGGGCATGACACAGTGCACGGGCATCTCACATGTGAACGGTTTTAGAACAACCGACACTTATTTTTAATAAATCTACTGCAATATGTTGACACAAATAAAAGACTAACCTTATCTACAAGCAGTTCATGCTGTCATAGAAATACATTTATCTTTAGCTGTGGTAATAAGAGCATTGGAAGCACAACATCCTCACAGGTGGCGCAGTGGTAGTGCTGCTGCTTTGCAGTAAAGAGACTGTGGAAGATTGTGGATTCGCTTCCTGGTTCCTCCCTGTGTGGATAGCGCTTTGAGTACTGAGAAAAACGCTATATAAATGTAATAAATTATTATTATTAACGTGTCCAGCGTGCGGTCATCCAGGCAAGAACGCACATTCGTGCAGAAGTGCGACAGCCGCTGAGAAAGCACGCTCTGCCTCCACTGAAGTAGGCGGCACAGTCATCAAATACTGATACACTTGTTCTAAACAATGCTCGCGCTTGCCGTTGCTCTCAAACACCACCATTTCAGCTTTTACTGATGCATCCAGTTACTTGTCATCATTCTGTGATGGCAAGTTTCTTGGCACAGATAATGCGGATGCAACAGACTGACACATTGCAATTTCAAGTTGCTGTTCAAAGCTGTTGTCTGATGATTTGCAAGCTGCAGCAATGGCGCCTCCTTAATTATTTTCAACTATTACTCTGTTATTTCTTGATCAATTTTTACATGCTATATATGCGAGCTTGGCCGTTCCCGTTTTCCCGGGAATTACAGCAGTTTCATTCCGGGAATGGATTCCCTATATGCAATGTTAATTTCTTCAAATAAAATAAAATTTAAAAAAAATCATATTTGGAAAATGTCTGGGATTAAAACACTTATACTGCGGTGGGTTGGCACCATGCCCAGGATTGGTTCCTGCCTTGTGCCCTGTGTTGGCTGGGATTGGCTCCAGCTGACCCCCGTGACCCTGTGTTCGGATTCAGCGGGTTGGAAAATGGATGGATGGAAAACACTTATAGATTTGTACATAGATAATGTCTTTGCATCCTATGAACAATTACGCTTCAAAATTAACTCCTCATCGACACAATTTTTCCACTACTTTCAAATTAGAAACTTTGCTAAACTGAACTTATCCAGTTTCTCTCACCTCCCGCCTATTTCTGTTTCAGATGAATACTGTATTGATTAGTCTTGAAGACTCAAATAGTATCTCTGCTATATATAAAAACATTTTGAAGTGCCTTCCTTTCAAAGATCCCAGGGTACTGTGGGGAAAAGACCTTCCACTTAATATTTCAGAAAAGGAGTGGAAGGCACCCATGCATAGAATACAGTCTAGTTCCACATGTGCAAAACACTCAATTATTCAACTTAAAATCTTTTCTTGAGCACATTTATCTGTTTATAATTGTCCAAAATGTATCCAGGACAAGATTCAACTCATGAATGTTAAAATCTAGCTCCAGCTTCACTGGGCCACATGTTTTGGGTGTGCACCAAATAAACATAATTTTGGACAAAAATGTTTGAATGACTGTCAGACAGCCTTGGTGTCACAATCACTCCTAACCCATTAGCCTCCTTAGCATTAGACCTGATCATCTCTCGGACTGTAAAAACAGCATTAGTCCTGTGTATCACTCGGGCAACTGTATAGACATGTCTTGCATAAGCGTTAGTCCTGAGGAATTACTCGGGCTATAAAAATTATATTAGCATTAGTCCTTAGCGATACTCGGGCAACAGTATAGACACGTCTTCTTCTAGCCTCATAATGCACTCTCTTGACAGAGATATGAGCAGAGATTTTGAGGAGCCTCTCATCAGCAGTGATGACGAAGTGAATCTGTCTTAAGGCAGTAAAATTGAAACAGTGAAACCAAAAGTGATTCTGATGAATCTAAAAGTGATGCTTGCATCACTCATACCTGTGCAGTGTGCTGTTTAAAAGCAGACCAGTCTGGAAAGAAAATCCGCAAGAAATCACGTTACTATTAACCCAACTAAGACATTGGGTTGTACATATTTTACAGTAGAAAGATGGGATTTAATAAAAATGTCATTTTTCAAGCCAAAAAATACAGTGGAACCTCGAGATACGATCACCTCTGTATACGAGAAATTCAAAATACGAGGAAAGTATGAGCGAAAAATTCAGATCTAAATACGAGCATTGGCTCACGTAACGAGCCACGAGCCAGGCTGTTATGAGGGGCCAAACAGGCCATAAATCATATATTTCTGTGTGTAATCTATTGGTTTACGTATCAACACTATTGGTTTATGAATATTTACTATCGGTTTGCGTGCATACTTAATTGGTTTGCGTGCGTATAATACTGGTTTCATTCATATGAACTATATTGGTTCGTGTCCGTATATTATCGGTTTGTGCGTGAACTATATCCGTTTGTATATGCATAGTACTGGTTTGCATATGAACTATATTGATTCGCGTGTGTATATCAGTGGTTCCAGTACGTTTGTTATTGGTTTGTGAGTGAACTGCATTGGTTTTCGGTTGTATGTTATCGGTTTGCGTATGAACTATATTGGCGTGCGTTCTGTGCTGGTCTAACGATGGATTTGTGTATGCACTATATTGGTTTCATGCACGTGTTATACTGGTTTCATGTGGGTAACATATCGGTTTTACGCTTGAACTCTATTGGTTGTATGTGTGTTCCATGTCGGTTTCTCGTACGAAACATACTGGTTTGCGAACGAACACTATTGCAACTCTGTGTATGAACTATATCGGTTCTGCGTACGAACTATATTGATTGTTCACGTGATCTTCAGTGAAAATGGGCGGGGCAAGAAACAGGAACTCAGGGGCCGGTAGTGTCATGGAGCGTGTAGAGAAGCTGACAGGAGACGGATCTGGGTTTACTTTAAACAGTGCAGTATTTTTTTCCACACGATAGGTTTGGGAAAGGACTTGGTGGTAATTATTACTATTTAATAGAATCTGCCATCGAGTGTGTAATGAACACAAAGCTGAAGTTAAGTACGTATTTGGTCGTCTTTTTATTTGCTTCCAGCTACATGCTCCCTTGCAACCCGCGACTGTACTTTTTCACACAGCTTTTGCAAGCTAGTTACTTATTCTAAAGGCAAAATATTCTACATTTACGACTGACGCCTTTATCCAGTATAACATTTAGTTACTACTGGTTACATTTCTTATGCCCAGCGATCCCGCACCGTGCCGCCTATTCAGGTGAAGTGACATGCTCATGGTAACACAGTGTCACTATCAGGACTTTAACCGAGAAATGTAGGATTTAGAGGGCAAAGCCCTTACCACAATGCCCCAATGCTTGCACATCTGCAATGTGTATATTATTTGACATAATATAATCTTGTCCAGGACAGATTCCTTTGTTAAAGTTGAGTGTAACATTTTCAACCCGTTCAAGAGCTAAATCTGGGATATTTATTCTTTCAAATAATGTATCAGTTTGCAGATTAATGTACACGCTGTATAATATTTTACCATGCACTTAACATTGAAGAAGAAGCTGGTTTGTGAATAAGTAGCTGACTACAAGCATATGTGTAGCTAGGAGTGAATAAAAAGCCACCTGAATGTGTACCTAACTTAAGTCCCGTGATCATTTCAGATGTTAAACGTTAATCATCACCAAGCCCTTTCACAAACATTAAGTGGCATACAAAAGTATTCAATCCCCTTGAAAGTCATAATTTTCTGCAAGACAAAAGATTTATACACATTTATTCATTCAGTATTTTTCTTATGCTGTGACAAAACATTTCCAAAGACAAAATAAACCATTTTCTGTAGACGTTTAACTGAAGAAGAAAAACTCCAAAGTTAATGTTTGCATAGGTATTTAACCCTCTGTGCTTTGGAAGCTCCATCATTACACCAATGACAAATTAATTACAAAGGTGACAGTCGTTTAACAGTCATAATTAAACATTATGAGGTGCTACTTGTAAGTCCTTTCTGTCTCTCTGGATATAAACAGCCCCCTTTGTAAGGGCCGTAATCTTTGGTGGACAGTCACTGCAAAAATGAAAACAAAGGAGCATTCTACTGATGTGAGAAACAAAGTTATTGAAATGCACAAGACTGGGAATGACTATAAAAATATCAAAAGAGTTTGAATGTCCCATTGCACGCTGTTGCATTCATCACCAGAAAGTGGAAGGTTCATCAAAGTACACAGACTCTGACTAGAACAGGCTGTCCCTCAAAACTCAACATCAGAGTGAGACATCAACTGGTGAGAGAGGCGACTAGAAATCCAACTGTCACTCTCAGACGTCTGCGATGATCTTTAGCTGGAGTAAAGGTGCTGGGGTCCACAATTTCAAGAGTTCTCCATAAAACAGGCTTCTATGGGAGAGTAGCATGAAAGAAGCCATTCCTTAAGAAGGTCCACATAAAACAATGTATGGCGTTTGCCACAAAGCATGAGAAAGACCCAGTTAAAATGTGGGAGAAGGTTTTATGGTCATATGAGACCAAAACAGAAGTTTTTGGACAGACGTAAGAGGTATGTGAAGTGTAACACTAACATTGCCCAGGCCTCAAGAAACAACATTCCTACAGTGGAATATGGTGGTGGCAGTCTCATGCTATGGGGATGTTTTTCATGTGCTGGGTCTGAGAATCTTGTCAGAGTTGAAGGGACAATGGATGGACACATATACTGCACAATTTTGCAAGAGAACTTGTTCCAGTCTGCTATGAAAGCTCAGGAGAAGATTCATCTTTCAACATGATAATGACCTTAAGCATTAGGACAATGTGACACTGGGATAGCTCAAAAACAGAAAGGTGAATGTTTTGGAGTGGCCAAGTCAAAGCCCTAAGCATAACCCTGTTGAGAATCTGTGGCACTGTTTGAAAACTGCTGTTCAGAGGTGCCATCTCACCGACATAGAGGGTCTCTAGAAATCCTGCCAAGAAGAAAGGGGCAGAATCACTCCTGAGCAGTGTGCAGAACTGGGGCCTACTTACAAAAGAACGAAGGCTGTTACGGCAGCAAAAGGGTTCTTGACAAAGTATGAATGTGTTGGGCTTGAATACTTAATGCAAACATCAACTTTGGAGTTTTTCTTCTTCAGTTAAATATCTACAGAAAATGGTTTATTTAGAAATGTATTGTTACAGCACAAGAGTTCACATTAAAAAGAATGAATAAATAAACGTGGAAAAATCTGTTTGTCATACAGAAAATTAGGATGACTTTTAAAGTGATTGAATACTTTTGCATGTCACTGTTTGTTTCTGAAAGGGCTTGGTGGTTATTATTTTTAACAGTATTTTCCCATAATTCTGAAATATTCACGGGGCTGACGTGAGGTGCACATTCTGCTGGCTTTTTATTCAATCCTAGCTACATCCAGTATATGCTTGCAGTCAGCTACTTATTCATACAGCTTTTGCACACCAGCTTCTTATTCTAACAGCATGGCAAAATATTCTACAGCATGTACATTAATCAGAATCATTACAAACTGATCAATTATTTGAAAAAATAAATATTCCACATTTTGGTTCTGCACAGGTCAAAAATGTTAAACACAACTTTAATTTAACAAAGGAATCTGTCTTGTCACAAAACTGTGAAAATTAAGGTGGCTGAACGTGATTTAACACTTTACAGTGCCCATGATAGCACAGTAAATCCTATTTATCAGATATTGGAGTGGAAATACGCAGGTACTCGTACCTGGCAGGGCAAAAATCGGCTGCATCTTAAAAAACGCATATGCCTTGTCACAAAACTGTGAAAGGTAAGGTGGCCCAATATGATGTAACTCACATATACTGGTCCTAAATATGGAACATTTAGCTTTTCAAAGAATGGACACGATCATATCATGTCAACTAATATGCACGTTGCAGATGTGCAAGCAGTGGGGCATTGTGGTTAGGGCTTTGTCCTCTAAACCCTACATTTGTCGGTTCAAGTCCTGATAGTGACACTGTGTGACTATGAGCATGTCACTTCACCTGTCTAGGCAGCACGGTGCGGGATCGCTGGGCATCAGAAATGTAACCAGTAGTAACTAAATGTTATACTGGATAAAGGCGTCAGTCGTAAATGTAGAATATTTTGCCTTTAGAATAAGTAACTAGTTTGCAAAAGCTGTGTGAAAAAGTACAGTCGCGGGTTGCAAGCGAGCATGTAGCTGGAAGTGAATAAAAAGACGACCAAATACGTACTTAACTTCAGCTTTGTGTTCATTACACACTCAATGGCTGATTCTATTAAATAGTAATAATTACCACCAAGTCCTTTCCCAAACCTATCGTGTGGAAAAAAATACGGCGCTGTTTAAAGTAAGCCCAGATCTGTCTCCTGTCAGCTGCTCTACACGCTCCATGACACTACCGGCCCCTGAGTTCCTGTTTCTTGCCCCGCCCATTTCCACTGAAGATCACGTGAACAACCAATATAGTTCGCACGCAGAACCGATATAGTTCATACACAACATTCCGATAGTGTGCGTTTGCAAACCAGTATGTTTCATACGCAAAACCGATATAGTGCACACATAAATCCAGCATGTTACTTTCACAAAGCCGGCATAGTACGCACACATAAAACCGGTAGAAGACTGACAAGGACTCAATGTAGTGCATACGCAAAACCAATAGCGTTCATATGCGAAACCGATATATTACCCACGTGAAACCAGTATAGTGCATATGAAAAACCAGTGCTATACGTAAGCAAACCAGTAGTATACGAACACAAACCAATATAGTTGATACGCAAACCGATTGCATACGCACGCAAACCAATGCAATTCCCTCACAAACCGATAGCAAACGCACGTGAACCAGTAATAAAGTTCAATTCAGTATAGTTCATATGCAAACCAGTGCTATGCATATACAAATGGATATAGTTCACGCACAAACCGATAATATACGGACACGAACCAATATGGTTCATATGAAGGAAACCAGTATTGTTTGCACGCAAACCAATTAAGTATGCACGCAAACCGATAGTAATCATCCATAAACCAATAATGTTCATGCGTAAACCAATACTTTACGTACAAAAATATATGATTTTTGGCCTGTTTGGCCCCTCATACCTAACAGCTGAAGCAGGACGGTGTAGACAAGGTCAGCTGCATTAAGTGTCTCGCCTGTTGCAGAGCCCGCATGGGAGAAGCAGGTGAGACGCTAACAGAGAAGAAGCACCAGGGATTGTCATCTGTTTTTTGAAGACTGCTTCCTGTTGACGTTTTAACCTCGTGTTAAAGGATTGTTATTCTTGTGTATTTTAAACCTCCACTTCACAACTGTTTTAAGGATTATTTATTTAAAGATTTATTGAATGCTCTACTGCACTTTGGACACCTGTTTTGATTCTTTTAATAATCAGTTATATTATTTACCAGTGTTATTTATTAAAGGTAGACTACAGTATATATAATTTATCAGTGTTATTTGTTAGGAAAATTGATTTTTATGTTAATATATTTGGGATGCGGAACGGATTAACTGGATTTCCATTATTTTCAATGGGGACGTTTGTTCAAGATGCGAGAAATTCGCTATACAAGCTCAGTGCTGGAACGAATTAAACTCGTATCTAGAGGTTCCACTGTATAACGATTTTTGCATGTTTTTTCAAGAAAAAATGTAATACTAAGGAGGTTATCAACTGTGTTTGGTGTAAACCCAGATGGGCTTAAAATGGAGAAGGATAAACAAACTGTAATTGTCTTAACCTCACTACTAGCTTGTAGACTTATCTTGCTCAAGTGGAAGAATCCCACCCAACTTCTTTTGTGTAAGTGGATAAATGATGTTCTATTCTATTTGAAATTGGAAAAAAATCAAATTCTCACTGAAAGGATCTGTTCAAAGCTTTTCTAAAATATGACAGGATAATCAATAACATTTTAGAATAAACTTCTAGATTGGGATATAAGGATACTCTCCCTTCCTTGCTGCTTTTAAAGATTTGCTCTGGTTGTTGGCTCTCCTCTCTTTCTCTTGGGTGGGAGTTGAATGGTTAAGTTTGACTTGATTGAAATTGGAATGTTATTTGCTTCAAATTAAATTCAAGAAAAAAAAAAAAATTCAAAAAGTATATTGAGGCTATAATATTTTGCTTTGGTACAAATTAGACCGCCATATTGAATATAGGTTGGGTCACCCTTACAAAATTGTCAAATCTGTATTATTCACTAATAAAAATCTAGTATGTTAACTTGATCTTACCTTCTTTAACTTCAAGCTGTAGATGAGCGTTATAATCATATCCCCATCTTTGAATTGCACACCAGTAGGTGCCCGCATCAGATTTCTCCAGACTGTTAATTGTCACTGTGAACACACCCCGAAAGTCATTAATAACAATTTTATTGCCTTGGCTTTGAGAATCACTTTGTTGCACTGTTTCACAATTGTCCCAGTCTTCTCCTCGGCACCAGTATTTAACATAGCCTGCATATCCTTGGTCATAGGCGCACTTGACACTGACTGATTGTCTTTCAAAGCCAGAAATGTAGCTATTGATTGCTCTCAGAACACAGTCACCTGCAAAGAAAAGACAGAACTGGGGTGAGACAAATGCATGGTTGTTATTGTAATTATTTGTATAGTAGATAGATAGATAGATAGATAGATAGATAGATAGATAGATAGATAGATAGATAGATAGATAGATAGATAGATAGATAGATAGATAGATAGATAGATAGATAGATAGATAGATAGATAGATAGATAGATAGATAGATACTTTATTAATCCCAATGGGAAATTCACATTCTTCAGCAGCAGCATACTGATACAATAAATAATATTAAATTAAAGAATGATAATAATACAGGTGAAAAAACAGAAAAGTAGTATCATTATTACGCATATTTTAGAAATATTGATACTCATTTATAGGTTAATTTAATTAATGGTGCACCACTGTAATATATACATTTTCTTTATATGTAAATAATTGGTAATAAACAATGATATTAACAATATCCACTCATCCATTTGTTTTATTCACACTGTTTTTCCATCACACATTCATAAGTAGATTGCCCTAGTCCCTAGACATGTAGCAGGCTTCAAGAAGATTCTAGCTCATTGATGGGCAACTCCACACCTATTCATGACTAGAAGAGCAGGTCTTAAACCCCAGTGTAAGCTTTAAAAGGTGACAATGCCATCATGTCAAGTACATTAGCAATACCATACATTTACTTTATGCAATAATACAATAATAAATAACCACTGATGACATTAATTAGACATTTTTATTGTCAAATGGTCAATTGAAAGACATTTGTACATGGTGGAAAATTCTGGAAAGCAACAGAAGTAAACTTTCTGAAATTAAAAAAAAAGATCCACTTCATTGTTTGGTCTTTGCTGCTAAGAAATATCAATCTAATTGTGTGTGAAATGAATAGCCTCGACACACGGAAAAGGTTTGGGGCAGCCACTCATATACTTGAACCTGGCTGCAAAAGGGGAGAGGGTTAAGCACAAGTGTTGAGTCCAAAACAGAACTGATCAACGGAGGGAAGATGTCGGGTTTTAAAGGCAGGTCAGGGAAAGTGATGTCATCAGGGCCAGAACCGGAAGTGACATCCCCGGGGCCGGAACCGGTAGTGACATCTTCAGACCAGAACCGGAAGTGACTTCTTCGGACTCAGGCAGAATTTCCTGTGTCTGGTCAGCAGAGATGAAAGAGGAAGGTTTACTGCACCCCACCACCCCCTGGCCTGGTGTGGAATGACCTTCTTTTGGTCTTTTTGGCTGACTCCCATGCACATGTGTGTGACATGTGTAGCCAGAATTGTGCAATGATGTTTATAAGGGGCATGGAAGATAAAGGAGAATTTAGCAGATGATCTGACCTACAACTTGACAGACGTCACTAATGCAGATGTCTACCCAGCGAATGATAATTGTTAAAGGGACTCAAAATGCTTTATAGTGCATGCCTTATGTGTCTGTCTGTGGCATGAGGGCAAAGGAGGACGGAATGAAAAATAGCATTGTTCTAATAATAAAGAAGGAAAAATAATACTGTGATAGTTTAGATGCTTGGTCGTGTAAGTGAAATAGACAGGAAATAAAACTGCCATATAGAGAGTGGGTAGCAAAAGATAGTGCTCCTTGATAGCCTCAGAAGTCTTGAAGTAATAAACAAGATTACTCAAGCAAATTTAATGACATTGGAATACATTCGAAGGCTATTAACAGGGTTTTGAAAGGAACTGGTGTGGTGTTGTGTTATCTACATAATTCTGAAGCAAATTTGGGACATCACTATGATGTGGAGCCAAGGTGAGAGAATCAGTATTGTACAGAAAATCTACAGATCTCTTATGTGAAAATTAAAATTGTATCATCACTTATTAACTCATATCTTCAATTATATCTTCTATCTCATATAGGCCTGCTTTACATTAAATCTGTAATGTCTTATCTAACGCAAGAAGTAGCAGCATGTGCACACATACAGGATGTTGATCATCATATAATTAATTGAAAGCAACATTCTCCTCATAACATAATTAGATTTAATGCTGCAAGTTCAAGACTATGTTTTCATTACTCATGACGTATTTACCAGACTATTGTATTGTATTGTATTTACCATCGCATTGAACATTGTATTATTTCAGTTTAGATACTAAGTGCTAGATAGTTCCCGCCCCAGGAGGAAATTTGTCTTTTTACAGAAGCCAGTTTAACGATGGTTGAGTATTATCAAAAAGCAGCATGTTCAATGTTCTTTTTTAAGCTCTAATGTTTTTCTTCCATGTCTTTTAACCCCTTAGTCCTAAAGAGGGGCACATCTATTGGATGGCTTGTTCCATAAAGATTTAGGATTGGTCTTCATGAATTATAGTCCATCAACATCTTTATTTTTTACATACAATGCCAGTCTGCTCTGGGAACTTCTGAGATACCTGTCCTTTCCAGTTTATAATATTCTCAGTTACTTGATATGC
Source organism: Erpetoichthys calabaricus (assembly GCF_900747795.2). Lineage (NCBI taxonomy): Eukaryota > Metazoa > Chordata > Cladistia > Polypteriformes > Polypteridae > Erpetoichthys > Erpetoichthys calabaricus. The sequence continues at coordinate 193,807,744 of NC_041399.2, forward strand.
CATCCCACACTGGGTTTTTGGATTTGCTCTTTTCTTTGGAAGGCTTCATGCAAAGTTGTGTCAATAGAAAACAAAGCTAATGACATAGATCCCACCCTTAAACTATGTTAAACTGGAACAGTATATTTTTCAGTACTAAACTTTGTAAACATCACTAAAAACATCATTTATTACATTTCAGTATGCTCACATACAACTTCTGAGCCTGCACTTGAAGGGCGCGGTTTCTCATCAGCTACTTTCTGAACGCATGTTTCAACTGGAAGTGTTATTCACGTGATGTTCCTGTTCAACAGCCCTCTGTTTTTAATAAGATGTGAGAAATGCTTAAATTTACAATGCCTTTTTCTCATCAACTTCCTCTTTTATTGGATGACACATTTTTTCATTCTGTCCACCATACTAAAGAAATCTATATTTATGCTCATTAGTAGTCAAGCCCTAACACAGCACTTCTTTTAAAGGCATCTTGCACAGCTAAGCATGTTAAAATCTTACAACAAATTGTTGGGAGGTGGAATCAGAAAAGAACAGAAAGTGAAAAATAAAGATTTTTACACTGATAGAATGAAGTGAATATAGGGATCTGTATGTGATGGCAGACATTGTGAGTTTAAGGTGTGTCCTGGAATCAAATCCTGTGGGATCATCTTACAGAGGGAAAGAGAGATAAAGAGGTTGTTGCAATCAGAAGAGAAGCCTGCAATAACTACAAAAGAACACCGTGGGAGGTGATAAAAAATGTTTTGAGTTTTCTGTTACCAGATAAACTACCCATCCATCCATCCATTATCCAACCCGCTATCTCCTAACTACAGGGTCACGGGGGTCTGCTGGAGCCAATCCCAGCCAACACAGGGCACAAGGCAGGAAACAAACCCTGGGCAGGGCGCCAGCCCACCACAGAGCACACACACCCACACACTCACACACCAAGCACACACTAGGGACAATTTAGGATCGCCAATGCACATAACCTGCATGTCTTTGGACTGTGGGAAGAAACTGGAGCACCCAGAGGAAACCCACACAGACACGGGGAGAACATACAAACTCCATGCAGGGAGGACCTGGGAAGCGAACCCGGGTCTCCTAACTGTGAGGCACCAGCGTTACCCACTGCCAGATAAACGATCAAAAACAAGTTTTATCTTTGAAAGTATTCCCTTTGAACACCACAATATGTTTTATTTTGTGATCAACTATTTATTGAATATTTCCAATATAGTAAGTAAAATGGAACTGTCCAGAATGTTTTATGTTTGCAAAGCCTTTTCTTTTCTATAAGATGACTTGATGTATCTATTGTTGTCCCAGCGTACCTCACAGAGGCAGCAGTTCAGATCAAGTCATATAGAGCCAGTTCTGGAGAATAAAGTAGGTCTGCCATTTCTTCATGTTCATAATTTCACAAAGCAGCTTATGCCAACTCATGGAGTGCAGATTTTTTACTTACAGCTTTACAAAAACGCTGCATATTCTGCCCAGGCAATAATGGATATTCACTTTCTCTTTTGCACTCATTTCTAAACCCTTTTGGTAGAGCTCATAAATAAGTGCAGAGGTTTTAGGCAGTGCATGATGTGACTAAACTTGCTAGTGACATGTTAGGTGAAATGTGAATGCATACTGTATATGGCAGTCTGACAGTCAGAGGGCAAAGAGACATGGTCAAGCAGAAAAAGTAGTTTCATTAAGAAACTTTCTTACTTCCACCTCCATAGCTTATCCCATGTTCGTTCATTCCTCTCCTTTTCTAATGCTGAGAAACTTGTCCATGCTTTTATCACATCCCTCGCTGATTATTGTAACTCCCTACTGGCAGGTGCCCCTTCTAATTTTCTATCACAGCTCCAGTTGATTCAAACCTCTGCTGCAAGAGTCCTTACACGGACCAGCAACAGCGAACACATCACACCCATCCTGCTGCACCTTCACTGGCTCCCTGTGTCTTACAGGATTGAATATAAAATTCTATTATTAACCAACAAAGCTTTAA